>NC_047154.1:21913906-22213906 GCF_009819705.1 Hippoglossus hippoglossus | reverse complement strand
CACAACAAGCACACTCAGGTTCGTTTGTCTTGAGAGTTCGCTGAAAGCCGTCAGGCACACGACGTCCGGAGAAAAGAGAAGAGAGAAAAGAAAGGAAGGAAGTATTGGGTTGAAAGATTATGAGGCGGCAAAGAATGATTGTGTTGAAAGAGGATAAGCGATTTGTATTTATTTAATTTTAAAGGGAAGTTTTGAAGTGTGTGATGACGGTGCAGTTCACACTGATAATATCAGATTTGTGAGTTTCAGAAGAAAGAGGAGTGATAAAGAGAGTGACCTTTAACATGGATGGAGAATAAAACAGGAGACACTTTTTATTTACTGACTAGGAACTTCCTTTATCATATCGGATTTGTTTATGATTCTTCTTTGTCTTTGTCTTTTTCTTCTTCATTGTCTTTTTCTTCTTCGTCTTCTTCTTCATCATCCTCTACCTGCTCGTTCTTCTTCTGTTGCTGCTTCTTCTTCTTCATCTTGCTCTTCTTCTTTGACGTCCTGTTCTTCCTCTAGCTTATCATCTTCTTCTTTTTCATTATCATCAACATCATCTTCTTCTTTTTCATCATCTTCTTCTTTTTCTTCTTCTCTCTGCTTCCTCTTTTTGCCCATCTTCTTCTTTTTGCTTTTCTTTTTTCTTTCTACTCTTCTTCTCTTTCCTGCTCTTCTCATTCTTCTTCCTCCTCTTCTCTTTTTCACTTTCTCTTGCCATGCTCTTTTCTCCTCCTCCTCTAAGCTGCTCTGTGGCGCTGCTCTGCTCGGCTCATGTGTGGTGGGGGGGGGGGATGAAGATGTGACCCAGGCTGTGACAGGATTTAGGAGGTTTTAGGGCTTTTGGCTCGTGCCTGCTGCAGACAGTGTCGGTCTGGGGGTTAAAATCCAGGGATCTGACAGCAAGACAGAGCCAAACAGGACAATGGCTCAACCATCCCAATGAATGTGGGGAGAACAAAAGCTAACCAGATGACTGGTAATTACCAAAACAACAGGGCTGATGTAGCTCCACAGACATGCAGCACTTACCAGCGGCTGTAGCCTTGATTTGCTCTGAAAGTCTGTGTCTTTGAATCATGACATTTGCAGCAGTGACGTCTCTGACTTCACCTCGGCAGCGGCGTCAGAATTGTTCTGTACCTAAGGTTCTGGAAAAGTGATGTTTTTAGAGACATTTTTAGATTTCCCTTGACATCCCTACCTTAGATTCTCCTCATATGTCAAACAGGAAACCTGTACTTGGACAAACATGAATTAAGTGATGGTTTTACTAATATTTGAACAGGGACTCAGCAGAACATTGTTGACTTTATGGGCGTGACATTAATTAATGTTGCCAGTGTGGCAGCAAAGAGAGAGAGAGAGAGCAGGCTGCAGGATGAACAGCGTGTTTAAAATGTGTGTTTCATTGTGCTGATTCTTTAGGTGAGTGTATTTGTTTTTTGTGTTTAGGCTGTTTTAACAGTGACTTGAATGTTAATAGTGAAATAATTGAAAACACTTCTTATTATTCTGCACCACAGCTGTTCTTCTCTCTGTGTTTATACCCATCACAGCGAAGTGAATCATACAGATGCTCCTCACTTTTCTATAACAGCGTTTAGAAGAAAGAGAAAGTGATGTCTGCTTAAAATGAGTAAACAGATGTCGACCAAAACACACACACAAACAAACACACAAACAAAGAAAGAATAACTTGAATAACATGAGCACGAACTGACAACTGTTAACTCCAGATGTCAAAGTTGGATTTGGGCCTTTTGAAAAAAAACATCTGTATATGACTGCTGCTTTATTTGCTGTCACACCTTTCTTTTATTTTGTACAGTTTTCCATTAGTCAAATAACAGTATTTATTTCTCTAAACATGGCTGCACCTGCTCGCACCTCACGTCAAGTGGTTGGAAAGTGAAGGAATCATTTTATTGGTCCAAGAGAGAAATTATGTTGTTACAGCAGTTGAGAATGTGCCATAAAAATGAAGAATATAGACGAAAATACCCATTGTACACTGGTTGGTAGTTTGATCCCCAGCTCCAAGTATTGTTGGTTAAGAAACTGAACACAGATTACCCCCCCCCCCCCCCCACCCCCCCCCCCCCACAGCTGTCTAAGTGATGTATGACGGACAAAGTGCTACCCATAGATGCACTGTTTGAATGTGCGTGTGAATATAATGAGAGCTATATAAATACAGACCACTTACTGTACAAATGACCATGTTGAAGCTTTTCATTTTGATTTTTGGACGAAGCAGTTTTCTGGATCAATTTACTGTTGTTGGAAGTTTTCAGGATCGAGGTTTTCATAAAGTTTGCCTTTCATCTTCGAGGCGTTGAGCCTCGGGTGAATCCACACGATGCAACTGTCAACCAGATCTCACCCCTTTAATGATTCACTCGTGTTGTTGTCTGAAAAAAATATCTGGAGTCTCCATCTTTCCTCGTAGGCCAGACACCCCTGTGTCCAAAGAGAGGGGGGGGGGGGGGGGTCATTAAATGCTAACAAGCTGCTTTGAACTGGTAGGTGGTGTTTGATTTGCCGTGAGGAGCATAACGTACGTGTATTTGATCTGGGCAGCTGTCTGGATGGCAAGACTGCGAGTTCCCCTTCACATCTCCTGCCTTTGTAGTCCTGTGTACATCCGACTCTCACAACAGACACACACACACTTGCACACAATACCTGTAAGCATGCATTCATATTATAGACCTTGTAAAAATGGACGTACACTCTAGGTCCAAAAAGTGAAGCCAATATGGAAAAACCTGAAAATAGCATCTGTAAAGATTTTCATATGGAGTTTGTGGTCTCGATTTCTGGTTTAAAGTCTTCGTCAATACAGCATCATGGTCACTTTGTATATTCAGGTCAAATAGAGGATAAAGTATCAGAGAAATCAGCTCTAGAGGAAGTCGTGATGCTGGTGTGCAAAGAATATTGGTGATAGCAAACTGATGATAATGTTCATAATAATAATAATGTTCATAATAATACCAATAATAAATAGTGTACATGCTGCCTACTAATAATGTGCAGAGATAGCATAGCAATGGAAATAATACTACTACTACTATTGCTCGTGTTGTATTCTGGACCTTTCTTCAAAGTATCGCTCTGCCTCTGACTGGACAGGCTTTTAATCTCCTCAGAGGACCAGTATTATACTGGTCCACTTGACTCCATCACTCTCTCCCGGGTTCTTGCTCACTGTACAGGTCGTCTTTGGTTCCTCGGCTTCCTCGTAGCTGTGGTTCAACCTCCGCTCGCTGATTAACGGCCTCGCTCCCGCCACTGACACGCTTCGTTCTTCAGCTCTTAGGCCGAACACAACAATGTGGAAGACCATCTATTTCCACTCCTCTTTCTCCCGTACTCTCACTCTCTCCATTCCCTCTCTCATTTTTCTTCCATTGCTTGCTCTGTCCTTAGTGCTCTTTATTCTTGGATTTCACAGTTTAGATCCAATGTGCGATATTCTTCTCCTATTTGCGCTGTTTTGAAAAAGATTAAAACAAGAAAGCACAAATCCTGCTCTACAGTGAAATTTAGACTTTCCTTTCATGATATTTTCCCAATGATATGAGAAGTACTTCAAATAAAAGTCTTCCAATAATTTGGCAACTCCATCTGCACAGGCTTTTATTCTGTTTTATTATAATAATCAGTTTATACATATATTTTTCTTTTCATACCCCCGGAACTCACCGTGAGTCTCAACAATGTGACTGCTATGGCTCTGCTAATACACAGATTAAGCAGTGTAAGTATTCTATTACGATCATTGTTATTATTATTATTATTATTCCCATTATTTCCGTGCTTCATGAGTCCTGCTGTGTGGGTAGTTGTGGCTTAGAAAACAGTTTCCCACACAACTTGAGCAGAAAGGTCATTGTGCAACAGGAGGAAGGAGATGGACAACTGCAACAGCGCCACCTTGAATTTGCATCCGTATTAACGACCATATTGGCTGTCAAAAAAAGTTGAAGGCATAAACTTATACACCGTCAATCAGTGCACACGTCCACTTGCTTTCTGGAGCCAATAAACACTCCAGAAATAAATAATATGGCAAGAAGAAAAATTGAATTTAAATGCAAACTGATTGTTCAGGGTCAGATCTAGTGATCTGTGGATACAAGTTTTGTTCTCTTCTGTCTATGTTGAGTGGTAAATAATTTATTTGCGCCACCAGTTGTCTGTTTAAAGCAGTTTTTATTCTCAAATCAGCCTCTCAGGCGCTGCAGTAAACAGATCCTAATTAAAGGTGACACTGTTCTTTTAGTGATTATTGTGCTGCTGGATGTTTGATTTCCTTTCCCCCTTTATTCTGTGTTTGTGTGTAGGTGTGTGTGTGTGTAGGTGTGTGTGTGTAATGCAGTGTGTAAATTGAATGAATTGGAAGAAGGCATTGACCTTCATCGGTTCCCAGGTCAAACAACAGCATCTGAAATCATGTTATCAGGAGAATGTGGGAAAGAATCCTAAGAGGTGTGTGTGTGTGTGTGTGTGTGTTTGTTTGTGTGTTTGTTTGTTTGTGTGTTTGTGTGGGCGGGTTGGACGCCATATGAACATCAGTAGGTCATCTTATTGATCAAGGTGGTACCCAGAGCGTGACACACAGTTGAATGTCAGTGGAAGATTAACACCGTACGTCTATAGAAGACGTGGACAAGCAGCAGCACGTTTAATCCTGAACGTGTCTCGTGGCTCCGCCCACGTGGTCACAATGCTGTAATACGACTACACTAATATGCAGTAATATGATTAAATGGATTTAATGGTTTGGCCCAGCATGACCCTATCAAATATGATATTCCTGTGGAGATCAAAGAGATAATCTAAAGTAGGGCTTTTGCAGAATCCCCATATACACGTATTAATTGTCCTATTTAAATATCGATATTGTGTTAATTTCATGCAGAGAATAATATTGTGTACATTAGTTCAGTGCCTACTGAATCATTTACATGTATATTTTTCATGATAAATATAATAATAAAGTTAATTTACATTCACAAGTTACATCTGGAAATACAAGTATGTTGCTGTAGGAGCTGTAATTCATTCTGTGAGAAATTAACCTATGAAATCCCTGTGTACGGTGAAGCTGATGCTGATTCATGAGAGTTTACTTTGTGTTCAAAGTTAGTGATGAGTCGAGAATATGGCTAAAACCTGCTTGTGAGGAAGAGAGAGCTCTGCTGCTCGTTCTGCTGTTCCACATGAATATTAATCACTTTTTCTATCAGGGGATAGAGGACTGGAATAAAGTGACGTTGTGAGGAAAGTTGTGTGTGTGTGTGTGTGTGTGTGTGTGTGTGTGTGTGTGTGTGTGTGTGTGTGTGTGTGTGTGTGTGTGTGTGTGTGTGTGTGTGTGTGTGTGTGTGTGTGTGTGTGTGTGTGTGTGTGTGTGTGTGTGTGCTTATTGTTTGTCTCCTCTACAATCACTCTCACCCCCTCATAAGGCGGGTCCGGGCTGTTCCATATGGATGACACTCATATATGACACGTCTTTGTGCATCAGAATGTAAATGTAAGCAGCCGTTTGTTTGTGCATCAGCAGTTCCTGAGAGCCATGGGAAAGTGTGTGTGTGTGTGTGTGTGTTTGCAAATTCTTTATGCATTTATTTTAACATAAGCCTGTGATTGTCCACATACCCTTTAAATGTATGGCCTCTATATATTTGTCCTCCCTTTGTGGATCCGTGCTGTGGAATATTTTTGATTTAATCTGTATTTTATAACCTGTATTTATCTTCTCTTTCATTTCTGTAACGGTTTTCTGGATATTAATCAGTTTTTATTCCTGATGTCAGTTATTGTTCCTGTTGCAGCAGAGGAATAAGTTTCTATATGAACACTGAGTTCATTACAGGGGCGTTTTCTCACTAATATCTCGGGCTCTATGTCCATGTGAGGGGGAAGTTTATTGCTTAAAATCACCACTTACTGTTCATTCATTACTCAAAATGACTTTTTCAAATAAAGTCACTCTCATAAAATGTGGTTCTCAGTTCTCACGGCTGTTGTTCGCCTTTAACAGAGTTATCTTGTTGCGTTCGTGTTTGCCGATATGCACTGATATGAAAATATATATATTCTATAGAGTAAACTATGCAGAAATAACGTGCTTTTATGTTTGTAATGCACTTACATTTTATTTGAATAGAATGAAATCCTATGATTATAGATTTGATTCGTCTGTTTGATATTGTGCTCTTCAGTGAATTCTACATTTCTCTGTGTGTGGCTGCAGTCGGCTGTGTTATCAGGTTGGAGATGGAGGTGGAGGGAAAGATGAGAAACAGGGAGGCTGGACAGGGAGAGATGGGATTTATGTTAACATGCTGGGAGGAAGGAAGAGGATTTATCGGGCTCTTTGTGAAGACTGATGTCATTGCACTAGACTCCACCTCGACAGCCTCTTTCCTGCTTCGCTCTCGTCTCTGAGCCCCGTTCCCTGTTCTCTTCCCTCTTTCTATTTACCTTTGTCTCCGGCCCTGTCTACTCTGTAATCCCTCGGGACGGCCTTCTCATTTATCCCACACCTACACCTTCTTCAATACCGCTGGTCTCCATTTTTTCTTTTGTCTCTCCTCTCAGAATAAACTCTCTGCACTGGTGAGTGTTGGAACGTGTGCTGGTGTCTATCTGTTCCTCGACCTGCCGTACATTATCATCCGTGCAATAAATTTAGATAAACATGACGAGAGCGCCGCTCCCCGCAGCTGAGATGCTGTCAGTTCTCCTATCATGTCCTTCATTATTATGGCTCCCTCTCGTGCCATAAGTCATTACACTGTCTCGTGTACCACACACCACGGGACATCCGAGGCTACACACATAAACACCAAGCTAATAAGAAGGCTAGCTTTCCCTTCGCTAAGCAGAATATGACTGTGAAGAAAACAGACTCATTCCAGGGTTGGACCAGTTCCTTGTGTTTTTCAGCACTTTTAATCAATGGGGTGATATCGTTCTTGTTAGAAGCAAAAGGGTTTCAAGGGAGTTTGGTTCCCCCCCAGGCAGGGGGGGGCCTTCATCAAAACATCATCCACTGTTTGATTCTTTTAGTTTCAAAATTATAAACAAAGTGCAAACTGTTCATAGACAGAAATAACAGTGAAGCAGTACATTTTAAGTGCAAACCACCAGAAAGTTAGTGGCATGGTTTCGTTTTGGTTTCTTGAACGATAGTGTTGTTGCAGTCTTTTGTACGTAGGTGATCATAGAATTAAAGAGGATTCTCACAAACTGCTCCGACCTGTCAGCTGTTCTCAGGCGGCCTCCTTTCAGCTTGGGCCCTGCACAAAAGTAGTTGCATTTGTAAGTTAAAAGAATAGTTTGACATTGTGGGGAAAACGCCTATTTGCTTACTTGCTCACACTTTGATGAGATGATCAAGTAACCTGTTTTCTAAACTGGTATAAAAGATAATCCATTTTTGATGTGTTGCTTGGTGGATTTGTTCCTTGATAGAGAAACACAGTTGTTTACCCATATTTCCAGTCTGAGAAGTGGCAAACTTCTCTCTCCCGCAGACAGGAAGCAATTGAGCATATTTCCCAAAACATCAAGTAGTTTCTTCAGCTGTTAATTGCTTGATTGTTTGATTAATAACAATAAGCCCACACAGCAGCCATGAGGCTCAGAAGAGCGAAACCTCACGAAATGAAGTAAATGGCATGTGATGCAATATTTTATCGTCAAAACATCACAAATGTCACATTTGATTGATTTGCTGCACGTCCACTCTGTATCATTGTGCAGTGATTTCCCCCAGCGCTCTGCTAACCTACATATTCAGCTGAACTAAGGGTCGGTGAAACCAGTCTCACATGAAGGAAGTGGAACAGCAGCCGTCACAGTTACTCTCATCGCTGGTCAGAAGAAAACCCCCAACAATAACACCCCACACACACACACACACACACACACACACACACACACACACACACACACACACACACACACACACCTCCCTCACTGTATATTTCATCATGGCGAGGCAGGGTATAGCTAACACACCGAGCGAGTGCTTTCTCTTGTTCCGTGGCTCTCACTGTCAACGAGAGGGATTTTTTTTTTTTTTTTAGTTGCCCTCCCTCCATGACAGACTCAAGTGATTCAATCTTCCCCCCTCAGAGAAAGTGACCGCGCAAAACCTTCTGGGTCTGTAAGGTATCAGAAAACGGTTACGCAGAGCCAGAGTCGGCTCTGAGAAGACTTAGCCGGACTCAAAGTTTGATCACGGGTTCGGTAAAGCAGAGCGAAGTCTCTGAGCCACTTCAGGGAGGAGGTTTAAGACTGCTGCACCGTTCACTGCATCACATATCCAACACACGCGCACCAAAACCAGGCTCTACTCAAGCTGCCACTGCACTGGTCAGTCACTCTGTGTAAAAACACCGTTTGAATAGAATAGAAAACCTATATTGTCATTGTTCCAAATGCAACAGAAGAGTGCTGCTCCTGGTTGGTGCATGAAACCAAAACAACCTGATGTAGATTAAAAACAAATAAATGTAAAAGCCATTTGAACTCATTCTAGCACAGATCATAATAATCATTGCACAGTTAAATAATTCATTTTTCTTTAGTATAGTTGCCAACCTACAATATCATTTTCATTATCTTCATAAAAACCTAAACTAGGAAACTTTGTCGTCCTCGCTGCATCTTTGTCGAAAACTCAGTGATGCTAGGAAACGCACAAATCTCTATTCTCCGATCTTACAGCACTGGTCCATTAGTCAACTTGTAAGAACAGGCGTTGACAAAGACTTTCTCCAGTCTCGTGTCTCCTGTCACGAGTTGCACTTGAACACATCACCAAGACTCCAGCTGCATCCCAAACATTCCCCGCCGAAGGTTCAATTAAATAAGGAGAGGGAAATTGGTTTGAAGTTGGTGCTTGGGAATTGCTCTTGACTTAAGTGCAATTTTAATTACCTGGTCTTGTTATTGTTTGACATGTCTCCACTGTACTTACTGCTGTGATGTTTTTTTTATACACTCCGTATCCCAAAGAGATCAGTTGTTAGATGGAATTTCTTTTTTTTTTTACCTCTGCTAAAGACGTTATGTTTTCACCAATCAAAATTGATGTCAAGAGATTTAATGTCGGACCTTTTTCTTCGTCTCCACAGCGAAGAAGACGTGTGCAACCACGGACTTCGCCTGCAAGAACGGCCAGTGCGTTCCTGCTAGGTGGCGCTGTGACGGAGAGCCGGAGTGTGCAGACGGGTCGGATGAGGCTGATGCAATCTGCAGTAAGTAGCAGCCCGGACACACAGACGGGAGAAAACACAACCACATGTAGACAAACTATGGCACAAAGGTCGAAAACACACAGACAGGGACAGGGGGTGGGGGGGGGGGCATGTACACAGTCAGGTAGGTCAACAACAACACACTCATATAACACGTACATACACATTGTGAGTGTGTTTATTTGAATCAAAATACAGTATTTTTCTATAACATTTACACACACCTGCATGACGAAAACAGTTTTTGACGTATGTACAGTAATTTGTGTTGTGTTTGTGTTTCTACACACACACACACACACACACACACACACACACACACACACACACACACACACACACACCATGTTCTTATAAAGCAGTCCCAAGGTTGCTCGGTCTCAGTGCTTCACATTCCGCTGCATTCCAGCTGCTATCGCCAACTTCCACTGTCGCACTTTTCTCCAGAAAATGGCTTTTCATACTAATAACGACGATCAAGGCCAGAGAGGATGTGGGAGTGGACAAGATGGCTGCCTCGTTCACATCGTATCCATAGAACACGCTGATAGTTAGAAATAATGACTCAACCCTAAATCTAAGGAAATTAGGACACAGCAGAAGATTTACCATTCATCAGTATTATGCAGTGGGTATTTAAAAAGTGTGTATGTGTTGTGTATAGGGTCACGTATTACTTTTTAAACACAGATACCTATTTGGAGCTTTGCTGTCGCCCGTTCTGCAGAACTGGGAAGTGTCTGCTGCATGTTGTGACTGAAGGACAATGCACACAGTGTAGAAAACGACATACTTCATTTATATGATGACTTCTTTGCATCACGGAAATATACAAATCTCATGAGATTTGTATATTTCCATATATTAAAAAAATGGAACAGGTGATCTCTTTGCTGGTCTGCAAACAGATGCAGTGCCAGTGAGGTGAGGCCGGGAGGTTTACACAGCCTGTTTGTGTTTGTATGGTGGGAGCGGGGGGGGGGAAGTTTGTGTGGGTGTAAGTGATGTCTAAAGGTGGACACTTTTAAAGGCTCAGACAGAAATGAGGGTGAGACAAGGCCGGAGGTTTTCCACTAAATGGAATCTGCAGCTTCACTTGGGGTTTGGCACAATGGCTGAAACTCGTTCAAATCGATAATTATCAAGATCATACATGACGTACATGTTTATTTGAGAGGGGGAAGTGATGTCCGATTACAAGTTGTCACAGGAAACGTTGCTTCAGACGAACGTAGCGCTGACCACTTGTGATCAGATCTCAGGACAGATGTTAGAACCAGGTCTGAACTAGGACCATACACACATTCGCTATGATTCCACATGGATTCACATTTTAAATCTCTCATGTAACCAGTTTTTACCTCCGGAGATCAGATCAGCCGCACAACACAAAACTTTCCAAGAACGGCCGTGAGCACTGACCAGCTCCTACGTTTAATTTGTGTTTGATTTTCAAAGATGTGATCAAAAGGCCCTTTGAAGTTTCTCATGGTAATACGTCTGATTGGGAGAAGCTAAGGTCGTGTGTATGGATGTGCATGTGTGTGTTCGTGCCTGTAAGTGATCTGCGTGTGTGTGTGCAGCAGCAGCATTAGTGTGTTCGTATAAAGCTCAGAGTCGATGCTCGTGTTTAATATTCATCACAAGGTGAATCTGTTAGTCATTTCATCAGATTAGTGGACTTGGTTAAGTCTAATTATGTTTAATCAAGGTCAGATGCTGTGAGAGCTCCGCTAACTTTCTCAGCCACATTGATCCTCAGAGCTGTGTGTGTGTGTGTGTGTGTGTGTGTGTGTGTGTGTGTGTGTGTGTGTGTGTGTGTGTGTGTGTGTGTGTGTGTGTGTGTGTGTGTGTGTGTGTGTGTGTGTGTGTGTGTGTGTGTGTGTGTGTCTTTTAAATACCATACATAATGAGATTTAAGGAGATTTGCTGCTTTCACTCTTTTCAAACTACCTCTTTTGTGGTCGCACACCAGTTGTGTTTACTGTAGTAACTCAATGGGGCCTAGAAGCTTCTATGTGTGCACACTAGCTACTTATCTACACATAGCCTGCGTGTGTGGTGTTTAGTCAACATCTGTAACTTGGAGGAAAATAACCAGGTATCGCTTCTCTTCCTGTGAACTGCATGACTCTGTGCGTCAGTCACACACTGCACCACCCACCATCACAAGTGAATCCTCAGCCTGAGGGAAACACTGAACATGGTGAGTGGGCTTTGATAAATCTGCTGCACGTCTCTGGAACAGCATAGATATTCCTTCATTTGGTGTTTTGTTGATGATGAAAATGAAGAACACTATAACCTCTCAGCTCATAATCTCCCACATACACAACCAGTCAGTGACTCTTTTTAAAATATCCATGTGTGGAAGCGTCTACGTCTTTTATTTAGGTTTGTCTCCCTCCTTTTGCTTTTGTTTTGCTGCTTCCACCTTATCACTCCTCATTTACAGGATCTGACCTCTACTTCTAATTTACTTCCAGTTATCACACTGGACTTTATCCTATTTACCGTATCTGTCCCTAGTTACAGCCGCTCTCCACCAGCATATACGATAGTGTATCACATCCTCCTCTGTGTCCTCCTGCTCTCCTCCCTGCTGCACGGCCTCCTCGCTCTGATCTGAGTTCAGTTAAAGTAACGCCTTTGATTGCATTGATTTTGCTGCGAGGGAATCGATGGGCTGATCCCTGAAACCTCTGGTCGGCTGCTGATTAACTGTGGACCCCCGATGACGCCTCTGAAACCACACACACACACACACACACACACACACACACACACACACACACACACACACACACACACACACACACACACACACACTCTCTGGCTCCTCGGGCACTGTCTGTAATTACATGTCTGAAAATGAATCGGGGCCTTGAGGGAATTGTGAAGAAAATGCTCCATCAGACGAGTGGTCGTTGATGCATGAGAGAGCACGCATGTCTGCACACTACGTTCTGCACCAATCTGAAGTGCAGACCTCGTCCCTCAGTGGACGTTGCAGGAGAAATGAGTCAGATGGGAAGTTCCAGAAAGTCACTATTTCTGATATAAACAACAACAAACTCCTGCCCTTATTTTGAAGTGGTTGCGGTTTGTTTTACTTTAATTTGTCACCATACACATCTAAAAGCTCAGTGAACTTTTCACTCACATGAAAGCACAATTACTGTCCATCATTTTGTCCCCTAGTTCAAGTTAAATTCAACTTTATTGTCAATTCTGCTATTTAAAGGACATAGACGGGAATCCTGTTTTCTCTCTGATCCCCGGTGTAAACATATAAGTAGACAGAACATATATGCAACAAGTATGCAACATATTAAGTCCTCAAAACATAGTACACAGTACAATATAGCATGCAGTCGTAAGGAACACGATGGACAAGATGAAAGTAGCGCAGAAATGGATTGAGAAATACTACATGGCTAATGTACATCCACAGTATTTAGTAAATAGCAGTTTAAGATGGCAGCAGTTGTAGTTCAAGTATTTAAGTTAATATTTACAGCTGCATTAAAATAGCAGGACTTTGTCAAACATGTTCAAATTTCTTATAAGCAGTCACAAACAAAAAGGCATTTAAAGACATTTTCTTTTACAGTTAAAATGTTTTATTGTATCATCCTTTAAAAATAACATCGGTCGGGCCCAGTTACACCTCAATAAGTACTGATGTGTTTAATACTTTCTTCTGATCCTCTAATTAGATCTTTTTCCCTCATCAGCTTATACCAAACTAAGTACAGTATTACAACTGCCCTGATTTCAAACTCATTTCATTCCAGCCGATGAAACTCATTCATCTAAAGACACAAACTGTCAAAGCGGAGCCAATCATCACAGCAGGACTTCTATCCCACTTTTTTAGGAGCTGTGATTCTCGGGGCTCATATCAAACCACTATTGACTTTTTTACTTTCTTTTTCATGTGGTAATTAAACCACCACCGAAACTTTAGCAAATGCGAGGAGAGTGAAAGAGCTGCAGGGTGGCTGCTAATTGCCTTGCTGCTGCCGCCGAGTCAAACAGGTATTAAAACTTCTTAATTATTGAAGCCTCCTTCTTATTTGCACACTTTACTACAGGGAGGATTGAATTCTATGGTGTTTTGAAGCAGGATGTCTATGACAGGAATGATGTCACAAGCGCAATATGGTCAGTTTTGTCCAAAACCGCTGTGATGCAAACTGCCCTTCGGTGAGAAATACAGCTGAAACTTGACCTTTGTCCGTCCCGTCCTCTGCGTCTCGTAGTCCCTGCTGTCATCTCCTCCACCTGCTCCTGTGTACTGACGGGGGTTACTCGTCTGTGTGGGGAGACAATAGTCAGGTCGTCGTATTGTAGCACAGAGGCAGTAGGTTGTGTTAGTTCATTACTGTGGAATATGAACGGAAAAGATCCAGTCAGGTCTGTTGTCAGACGGCTTCAATTTCATGCTTGAGGCAGCGGCAGAGCCGGGCGTAATTTCCCAGGTGGCGTCTCTCTCTCTCTCTCTCTCTCTCTCTCTCTCTCTCTCTCTCTCCCCCCCCCCTCCCCACACCTCCCTCTGTCTCCTGTGCTCTTTTAGTCTCGTAGAAGTCCAGTGACCCTCTATCATCAACACACACACATTCACACAGATGTTCACAAAGACTTGGTAACAGAGAGATGCACTCATATCTCTGAGGTCACTTTGATCTTCTACTTCAGAGTGCGAGTACTCCAATTTGTCTTTACTCTCCAGCTACATGTTCTTTGAATGGAAGGACTTTGCTGCTCTGAGGTGAATTTCACTCACTATACACAACACACACACACAGAAGTACAAATGCACTATAACCTACACATATGCAAAGCTTTCTAAGTTTCAATCATTGAGTGTTTGTGGTCCGTTGTATCTCCTGTTGTGTGGTAAACTATGTAAATTTTACTATTTTGCACTGAAAAACAATAGCAAGTCAGTCTCAGCTGTCAATCATGACGTTTCACCCTGTTATTATTGCATCAAATAGCAAATCAAAACCAAACTTATCTGAAAAATCAACAGACATCGGTGCGATAAGAACGATGTAAACTGTCTTAAACCGTCTTTGACATCCTGTCGTCCATCTTTACACACAGCCTATGATCAGAATCAAAGGAAACCATTAACGACTATATAATTACATTTTAAACATCCAACCCGGCTTTTTTTCTGCAGCATTACAACAATGTCCCGACATCATACAGCTCCGGCCTGTGTCACCAGCAGAGGACACATGAGAGTGGACGGTCGTTTTGAAAACTAACACAACGCGCTGCTGCTGCTGCGGAAAATGTAAACACAGTTAGATTGAAGCGTTTGAACAAACATGGCTGTTGTTTGTCCGCTGATGATGATGTCCATCATCACCACGGTTCTTAGTCGTCTCCAGATACTGTGTGTGTGTGTGTGTGTGTGTGTGTGTGTGTGTGTGTGTGTGAAATCTTCCTCATGAATAATTGCTGTACAATACTGACAGTTGGTTTAATGTCATCTTAAAAGTTGCTGAGGAAAAAAAACAATACTAAAAGGTCATCTCTCTCTCGCTCTCTCTCTCTCACTCGCTCTCACTCTTTATCTTTCAAATTTCCCTTGGTGTCTTCCCTCCCTCGCTCGCCCTCCTCTTCCATTGTAAGCCCATCATCATCCCGGGCCTTCATGTGCATTCTTCTGCTTAGCTTGCTGTATCTCACGGCATCTCATTAACCACAAATGTCTTTACCTTGATTTATATCAGCAATAAGTTAAAGTGTATTGATCCCTTAAGGAGGATACAGAATAACATAACCACAACAAAGACGGGATGGAAATACCCCAGACGGTGAAATTCACGGCGTTTTAGCTGCCATATGGTCGTCGTCGTCGTTCTGCATTAATGACATTCACAAAGCTAAACCGAAGAAGCCCTTTGAGAAATACCCAATTCATGGAGAAACTTTAAAAAACAATTATTTATCAGAGCCTTAAAGTGGTCATCAGAGAACACAAACTCCCATTTGAGAGAATCTCATAGTTTTAATGGTACAGTGCGTTAAATTATCCAGTTCCAGGTGCTTTAGGCAGAGCTTTTTATACAATATAAGATTTATGATTGAATAAAAGCCTGATTCCTTGAAAATAAACGTTGGATTTAGAGTTGATGATACTTTTATAACATCATCCGTTTGCTTCTTTTATTTATCAAGTTCAATTTTACTAAGTTTGGTTTTATTGAACATTGAATTCAATTAATTATAAATAAGAACGCCTCATGTTTTTAGATGTGTTTCATTTATTTATTGACCCTGACTTTTCTGATACCAGACAACATCGGGACTCTTCTATTGAGAAACAAACGTCTGTTTACAGCGAACACGCTTCCTTGTTTACACTGTGCAGCACGTGGTGATCAAACAGAGGAAACCACCGACGCAGCAACAGCCACCTTGTGATTTTGTTGGGGGTCAATTCCATTCTTCTGTTCAATTAGTGACCTGAGCTTTCAGACAGCTACGATTGATTGTGGGTCAATATGTTGTTGGTCTCAGAGGACGTCTCACGGTGCTGGACCTGCCTGATGGGATTGCTTTTGCTGTAGTGGTTTCCCCATGTTGGTAAACACACAAGTATAAAAATTATCACGTTTCCATTTTGTTTTTCGTTTATTTCCATTATTTCGCAGTTTGTATGAGCTAAAAATACATTTTTCTTTTTCAGTTTTAGTTTCTCTTCACATTCTCTCTCTTCTAATATAAACTCTAACTGTAACACTGGATAACAGTCGTGGCATCCAAAGGCAAACTTAGAATATAGAACAGGTTTTATTTTAACATTGTATTATTTTTTAAGTGCCCAATGCCATAAAAACACATCAAAATGTTCCCCATGAGGCTTGTAGCTGGACTTTAAGTACGGTATGAGTCAATATTCAGAGATAAATTATATGAAGCAGAAAAAGCAATGAGACAAATATGCAGCAGTCATCTCTCTGCCAATAGCAGTTATTCTAATGCTGGTCCAACAGATGTTGTAACTGCATGGTGAATTTTAACACAACTTAATGTACCAATTAACCGTAAAGTGCAATAACTGAACAAAATGGAGGCAGCAGGCATCAGAGCCTCTCTTGCAATTGGTCTAAATAGTATCAAACCATTGATTCATGCAGAGAGTTTGTGTTATCAAATAATTTTTCTGTGACCAAATTAATTTGGGAGGGAATTGCTTTTGCTAAACTGAACCACATTTGTTTTTAGAGGCTACTCAAGTTAAACTATTGAATTAAAGTGAGTTACATGACAATAATTTTGGAAGACAAATCACACCGCCAGTATCTCTTATGATATAATACATTTATATACTATCAGAGCATTCATAAGCATTCAGAGGTGAGCCATGCTCTCGTCATGAGGTCACAGTAAGCTCAGAGTTCGGCCCCCTGCTGTGCAGCCTCCTCCATCTCCTTCAATGTCTGACTCCCTTCTCCTGCTGTCCCTCATGATTTAAGATGTGGCACTTGGTATTTTCGATGCCCAATGTCGTCTTCTAAACAACTATTAAGAGGGACCTGTTGGGAGAAAGTGGCAATTTCCTATTAGAGCGCTGGTGTCGCGCTGTATTTCTTCCCCCTATGGCGCTGACAGACCCAGAGTCTAGACCGTGCTAATGGTTCCGCATTTAACAAGCCCCTTCTCTCTCCCTCTCACAGCCTAGAGCTAGAGAGAGTTGTGGAGACACATAAAGCGAAAGTGGGGATGGGGACTTTAATGCAGCAGTTGCTTTTTTTGTAGCCTTCCCCAGATCTGTGCAACAACAAGATCTCTGTATTATTCCTTTTTCGAAGACACAAAACATTTGAATATTTGAACGTTAAAGAGAGTTGAAGAAATAGATCCTGATCCACCGCTTCATCCGGATTCAAACCAAAATGTGTGGGTTGTTCCCTGAGCTGATACTGCATTCGTTCTCCAGGTTTAATGGTAATCCGGTAGATGTTGTGTAATGCTGCTAACTAACAGACAGATAAACACACGCTAATGAAAACATGACCTCCTTGGCTGAAGGATCCAAAGAATGGATGGGTGGATGAATGGATGTATATATTATTATTAAGCCTACGACGTAACAAAATGCAATGCTCTCTCTGATCATTTTTTTTGTCTCCTGTCTCTTGGCGTTGATCTCTCTCTCTCCACAATAATTGAAGATCAGCGTTCCAGTGAAAACCACTAATCAACACTAACCTTCATTTAAAATGTAATCTGATATTAACCACATACGCCCTTTCCCTAAATTGGATTTTCCATCTGAAGGACAAGGGGGATGGAGTTGGTTATTCTGCAACATTGATGTAGCAGAGCAAAACTCAAGAGTCACAGCGTTGATATAACATCTCTTTCCTCTGGATAGTCCGACAAATATTTAAAAAGTCGCTGTGGTAAATTGGCAGATGTCCACACTGGGCTTGTTAAAGCAATACATCTTTTGATGGGGGTTAATGTGGATGGATTTATCATAATTGGAAAATACTGCAAGTATTAAACCAGTGACACGTTTTCAGATCTCTTTGGGAAACTCCTCTTTCATCGCATTGGTTTACCTCATTTTCCTTGATCATGTAAAATCATGCTCCAGTTCTCTGTGCGCACTGTGAGGTTAAGCAAAGTACACACACACACACTCGTGTATTCTCATATATATATTATTAACCCCTGCTTACATTCAAACAAACACACACTCAGTCATGCATGCACAGCAATCTTTACAGTTATAGCACATGCACATGCAAACACTTGAATTCATGCATGCGTACACACACAATCCATCTCCAAAACTACTCACGTGAATTTATTGTGCACTTGTAGTGAGTGTTCGCTGGATGAAGCGTTCGACTCCTGCACACTGCGAGTCTGCATTACTGTGATTTAACACCACAGATGAAAGGAATTGTCATTGACCTGTGAAGTTAGATTTACATGTCATGTGGGTCGTGTGAGTCCTTTGACTTATTTAACTCTACAACGCATCCTATCCCTCTGGTCACTCTCTAAACCTTGTGGTACATTATGCTTTAGGTCAAAAATAGAAAAATCTAATGCATTATACAATCTGCATTAAAGCTGCAAATGAGGATTGTATTCATTATAGTTCTCCTTAGATCTTTTTTGTCTTTTTGATTTTCTATTTAGCCCATTGCAACTTTTCAGAGCTTTAGATGACGTCTTCAAAAGTCCCAATACTATGTTTTCTTCACTTATATTCTCACATTATCTAAAATCCAGGGAATACCCAATTTATATATATTATATATAGATGAAAAACCGCTAGCCAGTTCGCTGGTTTTCTCTGGTACTGGTCCCGTTAATACATTACTTAACCCGTGTACACGATTTACGCCTGAGTTGCGTCAGGAAGATTATCATCTGCAACAGTGAAGACAACAACTCCCATGATCCCACGCTGCTTTACGACGTCATCAAACTAGATTTTTGGCTATTGATTGAGAGACCCCTAGTGACTGAACTTACATAATATACATTTAATAATCAGGTAAAGGGAAATAAACAGAGTTTTTTTTTGCATTTGAAAATGTCCCCGTGGAGCCACCACTCTCCCTCATCCCTGAGAAAACATCCCTACTGGGCACATACACAGATACAAAGACAGCGTGACCCCACACCTACCTCAACACACACGACCACTGGCTGGAACAAGGTTAATTAGCGTAGCCATGACAATATGACCCACTACGACTGATCAAACCATTAGAATTGCAAAGTCCTTACAAGAAGAATAATTGGCCGATCCATACATCTCTGCTCTTGCATGAATCATTGATGCATATGAGCTCCTGGCGAGCTCGAGGCTCCCTTTGCCCAATGTCCTTTGTGTATTCTCCTTTATAAAGGTTACAATTATACGGAATGCACCTCAATCCCCGAAAGAGATTGACTGTGCACCCGCTACAAGCCCTCCACTTATTTGAATTGAAATCGCAGTTTCTCTAATCAAAACTACCTCTCCACATCTCTACGGGCTGTGTTAAGATATAATCCAACACACATCTCTGAATGGATCACAGCGTAACCTGGGGAGATATTCTTGTTAGTGTTCATGGGTGTTGAGTTTGTTGAAATGTTCCAGATCTGAATGAGCAAGTGACCAGATGAGAATTTCCTGTGGAGTGTGTGTGTGCATTTGTTGGCCCTCGGGTCACAAGAAGCCCCAGTTTTGATCAAATTCCGACCCAGTGCTCCTGCCTCCGTCTTTGAGTGTGTCTCCTAGTTTCATCCTCTAATTTCCTTAGTCCCAGTTTGTCCTCGCATTGATATTCTCCCTCCTTTGACCAATATCTGACCCCACTCACATCTCCCTGCATTTTCCCTTTTATGCACTCCCCTCCCTTCTTACCCTTCTGTCTGCATCCTCGACTTCTTTACACACATTTTATTGAACGTCCATGAAACCAGGTTAATCCTAATGTAGCACAAATTAAATGCATGAGTTTGAAACATGTTAATGGCACCTGCCTGGTGTATATTAAACTGTCAGAAATTATATGGCCAATAATTGGAAGTAGTTTTTATTCAAGCAGTCTGAGCTACACTGGAATGATGTGGTATAGTTGTGTATTGATTCCATGGACGACCCAGCCCTGCTTTTACTACACAGAGTAGCCAAGCGATAAAAGTTTACTGTTCTCGAGCAGGCACTCACCAATTTATGGTGCAACCTCATGGCTGAAACTTGAGTTTAATTATCCTATTTCACAGACGATCAGCTGTTATGGACCCCCGGTTAGTTTGGACTTTACTCATGGTCGGCAACACACGCAAGAAATACCTTCAATAACCTCTATTTGTAGTCACGTCGGAAATTTGCAGAGTTAATAAAAGGGAGGACTAGGATATTTGACACAAAATAGAAACTGTTTTTATGGAAATATAAATGTTTTCAATTTGGCATACGTTTTGCTCTGCTTTGCCGTGCACGTGGAGCCAATTGATATTCACAGCAGCACAGTATTATTCCGCTGATCTGATGTGAGGCATGTTTCTCAGGTGTTTGCATAAAAAGCTTAGTACTTCATCAATCAGTGATGTGCTGTCTGCAGTGCAGGGGGATTCAGTGTACCTTTAAGCGTTTTAAATTCATTCACTATAATCCTTAGCGGTGGTACAGGCTAAATCATCTGTACGCCTCCATTCCCCCCCATTTATCATGTGCCACATTATCACATACACTCCTCCCACGTGCCTTTGTTGAGACATTGTGTCTCACTGTGATAGACAGCGACCCCAGGATGACATATATTACCCCCCAGGCCTCATACACACACCTCATAATAAAAAAAATTATCTTAACATTAGCCTGTGTGGCTACGAGCCTTCTGAATCAATCACCTGGGGGGGGGGCTGGCTTCCAAGCCAGGCAGGCGGCTGAGGAGTGGACGTGGTGTCGCGCTTCAATCCTCCAATCCACTCCCTCCTTGTGAAGGGAAATTAAGAAGGTAGTTAATCAAAGGTTCATTAGCATACAAGGCCTCGCTCAGTCCACCTCTATACCCTGCTCATAATAGACACTTAAGCAGGACACGTGAGGCGCATAACAAGTCTGTACCACTTCTGGACGCGGCCTTTGAATTACAAGACTGCATCGTCCCTCATGTGCCAAATGAGTTTTCTCACCCCAGGACCAGAAGAACCTATTTAACATCCACTGCACAATTTCCAAAATACTAAGAAGAAGAATTATAGAAAGAAGACTTGTCTTGAAGCAGAGTTTAATGCTGACTAACACAAACACGTTTATTTATTTATTTATTTATTTATTTTTAAAAAAGCAGGAAAATCGACTGTATTGACTTTTCAGTAAACACTCCCTTAGTAACTGCATAAATATCAACAAACAGGACATGAATGCCATATATTCCCTGTAGCCAATGGAAATTCATCTTGTGTCAACTTTCACATGGCAGCACAAACTTTCATTAAGGCAGTGTGCATAAACATTTGAGGGTCAGATGCTTCAAAGGAAAATAAGTTCTGTGGTTTGTGAGAACAACTTACTCAAGTGCAAAACATGAAGATATAAGTGAGGTGATAAAGTATTGCATTGGAAAACTAAATGTTTTTCACGTTACAGTATAATATAAGTATAATTTTTTCTCACGTCTCACAATAACATATAAGGTGTCTAACTTTGTGTCGTGCGCTGTTCCTTCATTGTAGAGCTTGGTCTGGGCTGTAGGTGTACATGTTCCCACAAGGGTCATGCAGTTCTCAGCAGACAGGGAGTGGTCAGTCTTTCCCGTTGCTCTTGAGAGCGAACTCCATGCGGCCATGTACGCACCCCCAGCGCAGCTACTGCCACAGATTCTTCTAATTCAGGGGGAAACATGCATTTGACGCAATTTCTGCACTCACAGCGCCAGTAAACAGCATCCATGTTATAAGAATATTTAACTATTTATGTAACACATTTTATCCTCTGCCTCTTTCTAAGGCAAATTACTGCAAACTTATTGAATAGTCCACAAACGCACCGAAGCCGCCGTGTCCACCAATCACTTTCTTTTACTGCTCGCCACCCAGCAGCTCCACCGGCTAGCATCAGGTCCTCGGCTGTTAGTCGCTGCCGGCCTTGGCAGTGGACAGGCTAGCTGGCTGCTAACAGCCCGGCGTTTGTCTCTGTGCCCCAGGAGTTTTATAGCCCATGAAACATTCATTCAGTGCAAAGTCTGGACAACCATGAATGTAGTTAAATGCCCTGGCAGCTCAGAGAGGGATTTATGGTATTTATAATAATTGAGTTATGCCTTTTAATGTAAACACAACAACATTTATGCACACAAGTAAAAGCTGTAATAGGATCATAACTTGTTACATCGGAATACTTTGTGAAAAGATGCAACCTTTACATACTTCTCTGTGGTAGGAGAGGGGTCAGATAAAGCACTTGACCTCAAATATGTTAAAAGTTGTCCTAACCTCTGCAGTTTACTTTTAAAAAGTCCATTAATACTCATCAGTGCTCACTGAAGGTGACCAACAAAACTTTGACTGCAGCTTCAGTATCAATACCATCAGCATCTGGACTGGCAAAGTCAAATTACAAACTTGGGATTTTGTTCTATCCTATTGACTTATTAGTTTATACTTTGTTTTTGACTGTGCAGACATGGGGCCTTGTCTTACACCATATGAATGTATGCGTTTCACTTTAAAGTCAATAGGCAGCTGCTGAACACAGATTTTAATCATCACACATGATTACTTTAGCAATAGGAAGTTGGAAATAGCTTTTTCATATAGTGAGTATTTCCCCTGGGGTGAAAAGCATCTAGTTTATTTTGGCATAATCAACGTCAGTGCAGCCATCTTTTTTTCTTCTCACTCATCTGAATTCAATTCCGTGATTGGCAGCTGATCCGTGACTCCGCCTCCCCGACTCGCAGGCCTCAAATGGTCAGTCAGACAAATTACATCCCTTTAACCCAGCTGTCAATCAGACACTTAGCGGACTGGAGGGGGGGGGGGGTGTTTCTGTGTGCAGGTTTTTATTAGACTGAGAGACTCTCGGTGGTTACCCCTGGATGTGCTGACCCGCACGAAAACATGCTCACTCTTATAAAAGCTAGATAATGTGAAACGTGAGACCAGTGTGATATCGCAGAATCTGCGGGGTGCACATTTAAATTGATTGAATAGTAATGTAGATGTCCTCATGTGAACGCACACCTACAGTGTATGTGAGACCTCCCATTGGTATTCATAATAATCATCACGTAGACAAAAAGAGAATCAAAGACACAAGTGCACACACACACACACACACACACACACACACACAGTCCATTCAGCTCCCCTGGAAGTAATATCCACACTCTGCTGATATGGGGCTTGCTTATTCACTCTCTTAGAGGGGATTTGCAGGAGGCTTTTATTCTTTAAAGGTCAAGGGAAACCTCATTTAGAGGAGACACATTGAAAAGATGCTTTCACAAGAGCCTGATATTCAGCAGCAGGAGGAGGGAAGAGCGTCAGAAGTTAAGAGGGAGGGAGGAAATGACAGGGAAGTGCTCATGCAAAAAGATCTATGCCAGTAAAAGAGAAGAAGACGGAGAGAGAAGAGACAATTAGGAAAATAAAAGGCAAGAAGACGCTTTTTTAGTACCTGGAAACGTTATGTGCACAGTTGGAGGAAATCCAGGCAAAGCTGAAGCTCTCCACAAGGGGCATCGTAAAATCTACAATGTAAAATGGCAGGAACTTATATTTAGTACTGTTTAATATGAGCTGAATAAAAATAAAAAATAGTGAATGAGAGCGAAATGGGCAAATCCCAGATGTACTATTGATCTGTGGCTGCCTGACACACACACACAATTGTTTGCCGAGAAGAACGTTTGTGGTCAAAGATGTATAATTGATGGAGTTGAGTTTGACACAGCTCTACAATGTGATCTTGGGTAAGATTCCCCAGTGTGTGTGTGTGTGTGTGTGTGTATGTGTGTGTATTTGTTGTGGGTAATGTTTAAAGTTGATTGATTGAACAGTTGTATTTTTCCTCCCTCTGCGAACCCCCTGGGCTACACATGTTGGAACAATGGCATTTTTTTTTACTGTAATGGGCTTTTACCTAGAGGGACCACTTTCTCTTTCTCTCTCTCACACACACACACACACACACACACACACTCGATGTGTGAGAAAGTGATTTCCACTCAAAAAAGATTTCTTTATCAAATGTGTTTTCACATGCAGTAAAAATTATTGATTAATAGATCAATTAAGTCTGTAAAACATCACAAGACAAAGACACTTTTACTACATTGAAAACCCCAAGATTCATCAATTCATAATAAAAAAAAGACACATATTTAAGAAGCTGAACCAGATCACTTAAACGATTAATAATCAAAATAGTTGCTGATTAATTTCCTGCTGATTAACCAATCCCTTTATCTCTCTGCTCTAATGTATTTCAGTTTTGCTTTTGTCGTTTCTCTTTTGTTTGCTTGTCCTCAAACAAATGTAAGGATTTTGCAGTTTTTCTCCATTTGTACCGTTTTAATCTGAACACTTTTGAGATTTGGACTGTTGGCCAATCTCATCTTGTTTTGGCTACGGCTCAGGAGGTGAAGCGAGTTGTCCATGAACCACAGGGTTTCCTCAATCCTTCCTCTCCACATGTCCACCTATAAGGTCCCTGGGAGCGACAGAGAACCCAACGTTGCCTCAGATGGTCGGGCCAGTTCCTTGCATGGTAGCTCCCTGCTATTGATGTGTTAATAGAACATTTTCGAGGGTGGCTGTGGCTGAGGAGGTCGAGCAGGTCGTCCACTAACCAGAGGGTCGCTGGTCTCAACATTCTCCCCAAGTCTCCTCCATTCTGCTTGTGGAAGTGTCGTTGGGCAAGATCCTGAACCCCAAATTGCCCCTGACGCCCCTCGCTGTGCCGGCAGTGTGTGAGTGATGTATAATGGAGAAAGTGCTGCACATGCACTGTGTGTGTGTGTGTGTGTGTGGGTGGCAAAACTATACTGTGAAGCCCTGATGAGGGATCATCAAGACTAGAAAACGTTATATTAAGCAGTATGTGAAAAACAAGTCATCCAAATAACTCAAAGATGATGTCTCAGACCATTTTAAAAAACTATTCTGAGCTTTTGCATGCTTAGTGTTGAGTCGGTTAATAAAGAGAATATAAAAATAAGCACATCTAACATGTACATGGATACACACACACACACACCAAATAATACTCGTCTTTCTTTCACTTTGTGTTTTTTATTCCTGGCTGGTGTGTCTGCTTTACAGTGTTCCTGCTTCTTTGTTCCCCTGTCGCTCTGTGTCCACTTTAATGCAGGCCTTTGAGGGGGAATCGATTCAAGCAACAAGATAACTAAGTTATCAAACTGTTTCATTGACTGGCTGTCCCTTCTCTCTCCATCTTCTGCCTCCTCCCTGCTTCTTTTCTCATTTTCCTCCCCCTGCCGCTTTATATCCCTCTCTGCTCCTCTGTTTCCCCCCCAACTTCTCTCATTCTCTGTCCATTTTTCTTTCCCTTCCCCCCCCATCGCTGTCCCTTTCTCCCTCGACTCCTTTCACCCCCGCCCCCTCACAACAGGCCGACAGACCTGTCCGCCGGAGAAGTTTGATTGCGGAGGGGCTGCCAGCAAATGTGTTTCGTTGTCATGGCGATGCGATGGAGAGAGGGACTGTGAGAACGGTGCAGACGAGGAGCAGTGCGCCGCAGGTGAGTGTGTGGTGGCGGGGGGGGGGGGGTGTGAATAGAAAATGCAATGGAACTGTTTCATTGGAACAGTCGACTGTAGATAAAGATGGACGATGCGTCTCCACTTCCTCCCACTGTGCAGACATTACGCCAAAATATTCCAAACCGGTGCCGCCATCTTGTTCTAGCGATGTCACTGTCGACCAATCAGGAGTCAGTCTCAGCTGTTAATCATGATGTTTCGCCCCATTTTCAGAGCATGAAATATCTAATTATAACCAAACTTACAGACAAATGTATTTAACACGTATTGACTGACCTTTTTGTTTTGGTCCATGTCCCGTCCACCCACATGGAGGATGCAGGGTTTATGACCTTTACTGCAGCCAGCCACTAGGGGGCGATCCAGAGGATTTGGCTTCACATGGCTGACTTGTCGTCCATCTTTATATTCAGTCAATGCTTTGAGCTCACCTTTGCTTTCATGTCTCTCACTGAGGGCAACAGTCTGGAAAGTTTTCAAACAAGTCGACTCAAGTTCAGAAGTTCCTCTTTCTTTTGTTTTTAATGAAGGAGATTAAATTTCAATGTCCTGTATTTGACTGAGAATCTTCACAGAGAGTTTTCTTTTAAAACTCCTCACTGGGTGTCGGCTGCAGAGGAAGAAGAAATGATTTTGCATTAAGTTAAACAATCATTAGTTAATCCAGAGTTCTCAGAGCAGGCGGCTGTTTGTTTACTGCATGTTGTCTCTTTGATTAATTCACAATACAAATTATATGATCATCAGAACTTTTACTCAACTAAAGATGACTGGACTTGACATTTGTCTTATAGATTTCAATAGCTATTTGTTTTGCAGTTATTAAACTGATGTAAATTCAATATTAGAGTTTATAGAGTTGTAGTAAAGTAGTTTGTGCAAATTGAAGTCGGTGCAAACTCTTCTACCATTAAAAAGTGTGAAAGAAGACGAGAACCGCAAAGAAAAACTAAAGTTGTGATGTCAGAGGTGAGAAGCAGGGAGACGAGGGAAGAAACTTGAGAAACTAAAACTTCCATGTGACAACATTTCTAGAAATGTAGGATTAAGGCACCTCTGTGTTGCTGGATGTGTTTTGACAGATTTTTTTATACCCTGGGGTGATGATGAAGTCTAAGTTTAGATGTAAAATAATACGTTAAAAATACCAAAAGTTGGGAGCTGCAGATTTTCCCCCGATATCATAAATGCAAATCAGGCGTAGGAGGTTTTTTTTCCCGTGTACTTTCTAGTGTGTCACCTTTACTGTTGCGCAATCGGGAGTATTTTAAACTCAACGCCACACCTGCTGAAAAGCTGAGATGTTTCATCTCTTCATTTATTTATATATATTTGCTGTGTTATGCGTCTGGAGATGTAAAACATGATTTGGTTATCTCGTCCGTGTTTCTTGGCTGTTTCTTAAAGAGGGAATAAGTATAAGCAGGTAACTCACTCTGCAGACTGGGAGAGTCGGACCAGTAGTATTTTACAGAAGAGAAACCAGTTATTTATCTTATTTATGAGCGCAATCAGCTGACGACACCGACAGTTGGCTCCATGTTTGTTTTTTATTCTGATGTCACTTTTCAGGTTTGAAGTTATCAAGTTTCTGTGGGTTCTTAAGTCTCGCCACTCAGAAATTGTTTGTTTAAAGTTTGTGTGGTGCTGCGTCTCGCCCTGATTGTCTAATATGTCTATTATGTAATTCAAATATTAATAAGTTAGGTAATGGCTGTGGTGTCCCAAGATTTTTAGGCATTTTACAAACAGTGGGGCTTTGTTTTTGTGAATGAAGTCACAGAATACAGTGTTTTGTCAAGTGCAGGGGGTGCAGCAGCAGCACACTTTCATCCTCAGAGTTCAAACAGGTTGAAATTAGTAATAATATAAATATATAAATGAGTGTGTAAGAGGTTAGAGTCCTCAGTCCTCGTCTCAGCCAATCGTATTGCTCCTGTCATTCCCCAACACAGAGCTGGAGCTCAGGGTCTCAGTCTCTTCTCCCACACGTGCACGATGATTCTATCTCTGTTCTACTGTCAGAATAAAACATGGCAGTATAAAGGAAAAGCAGAATAAAGTTCAGTCAGATGTCGAATGCTGTATAGTTACTTTTCATTAATCTATTTCAAAAAGGAAGCACACAACGTGTTTCCATCTTGGTTAGAAAGATTAGATGTCAGATTTCAGTGTTTGGCTGAGCAGAAATCATTAACCGCACATTGACAAGGCTTTATAGAAAAGCTCAAACACACTAACATCCACACACACACACACATGTTTGTATAATTACGTACAGTACACACTTTTGTCACGTTTCCCCGCAGCAGGTATCCAAGCTGTAAAAATGGCATTGATTTCCATCTGCGTAAACATCAGGCCCACAGCGTTTATTGATTTTCAACCTGTGACAGACATGCACGCACAAATACACACATGCACACACAGCAGCTTTTTGGCGTTTATAGATGGCACGTCATATATGCCCTTTGCTCTGTTAGGAAAAAACACTTAAAATGTATATATACAGGGAGTTTCTGGACATATACGTGGGTGACATTAAAAGTTTCAGCCCTTTCAGTGGATTACATTTCTGTCTGTGACCACATCACACACAAGCAGCTTTACTCTGCTGCAGGAGCAGGCTGCGGTCTTCACAAGGATAGAACTACACGGCTGTTTGTGAACGTGTGTTTGAGATGCATCTGTTTCCATAATGTTCCCATGATCCGTCAGGCCCTGTGACATTTGTGTATTCTCACACTGAAAGTGATGCACAAACTGGACACACACACTGTTAGATTGCTACTGGATATTAATACATTCTCTCAAATAGGATAATTACTCTTTTTAATTAACAAAGAAGTGTTTGCACTTTTACTCCATTCAATATTATACAAGAAGCAACACAAAATCATACAGATATTGAATATATTGTAAATAACATATTATTGTGGCAAGCTCCCATGCAAATAAACGACTTGAGACTCCTCCACTATGTAACTGCATGACAGCAGGAGCGATGATTTATTTAACATCTATTACAGCCTGTTTACAGAAACAGTGACGGGACCCTGTCGACAACACCCAGCAGTCGTGGTGGCCACATTTACATTTACAACACAATCTCAACTTAAAACTATCCAGGACACACAAACATAAAACCCACACGAGTCAGAAAATGTACATAACATCACAGAAACAAGGACCAGAACAGCCACATTAATGGTTAAATTTATTTTTAATGTTTTGCTTTCAAACTGTCAAAATATCAAAAGATAACAGAAAAGAGTCAAAGTTGTTTCTCAGAATCAGATCAACAAGACAACTGCAGGAAACCAACATCCTGCGCAACACTAAATATCTCTTGATGGATCACACTTTTTGCTTTAAGAAATATTTATTTATTTACTTGTTTTATTCATCAAGCTTATTTAAAACTTCACATACCAGTGTGATGCCTTAACCTGCGCTGCTGATGCACTGCTCCCATACTGTCTCTCTGATCTCTGTGTCTTTCTTAATGATAAATAGAAACTGGATGAAAATCAACAGTGATTTCACATCACAGGCACCTGTACTTTCATATTCTCTTTAAACTCCTGTGTATTGACCCACAGGACGATCAGAGACCATGTGCTCAGTCCATTCCCTTTCATGTGTCTGACCTGTGTGAGCATCTGCTTCTTAATTAAGCAGAAATAAAGTGGTAAATACAGTTCTGACATATTTCACATGGGGTGTTGATGATCATTGATTTTCTGCCTGAGGCTTTGAGGATGAGTGTATATATATATATATATATGTGTGTGTTTGCGTGTCTGTGTGTGATAACCTGTAGTGAGCTGCTTTTGATCTATCATTTAAATCTGATGGTGGTCTTGATGAATATTAAGACGTTCTTTAGGTGCGTGGTTGAATTCCTGTGTTATCTGAGGTCACACATGAAAGTCCACTTCAACAGACACACTGGATCCACTCCCTTTTATATCAAAGCTTAAAGCTGGGGTTGGTAATCCAGGAGAAGCTGTGGCAGGACTCGGATGTGCAACAACACTTCACCTTGTTACTGCCTCACAAAGTAGGTTAGTAGATGATGTTGACAATATCCCGGCTGTGCAAGACAACAAGTAGCCGTGCAACCTGCACAGTGGACAAATATAGTTCATTGAGCGATGGGGCGATGGACCCCCTGCAGTGTGTAACACCAGATAATACAGCGTTTGCTTTTAGGGTTTCTATGGAGATGATTGTTGTTTTAAAAGTGTTCCAATTGTGGAACTATTACAAAATTGAAGAGAGAAAAGCAAAACAGCATCAAATTATCTGGAAAAACGTCTCAAACTTCTCATTTTTCAGCTTTCTTCCATCGACCAAATTGAAATGGTTTTCTTTCTTGAATATAACAATTGAACCAAATGAATCCGATTTGCCTTAATAGCAAACAATGGCAGGAATCATTCTTAAAAAATCACATTTAGCACAAGATAAAGCACAAAGCTGAGGAAAGAGTAATGGGAATTTTTTTCGAAATTGCGAAAAATAAACACTTTCATCACCACGTGGATAAGAAAGATGATAAATCAGGCGCATTCATCTAATTCCTCCTCTCCTCCGCTCCGTGTTATTTATTAAAACAGAGGAGGTATAAAGATAAATCAGGCCGACGCTCAGTCTGTGCAGTGTAAAAACCTAATCATGCTGCTGCACTTACATTTATTATTGTTGTAAAATTGATTCTCGACGTTACAGAGAGAGAGATGTAAAAAACAAATGAGCGTCGTGCTCGCAGATCACCAGGCACAGCTTTGTAACAGAGCAGTCTGATAATGAACAACTGAAATGCTTTACAACATTTCCACCGCACAGCAGCGTACAAGATTATCAGTAATGGAAAGACACAGACACATCAATGCTCCAGTAAAACAACCGGAATTGTCCCTGAAATAAACAGATCTGCAGATTTTACGCTATTAGTTAAAAAATATATTCTTCATTAAAATGTCTAAAGATTAAAAAATCTATATTATATATACTTTTTATTCGTGTTCTCACATTTCATTTTGGTCGTTTCTTAATTGCATCATATCAGCTTTTCCTGTGGCTTTGTCTCTGCTATAAAGACACGGGATCAGTAAAGTTTAAAGTTTCTCATCTAACATGAATAAAACTGAAATACATTTCCTCATCTGTGAACCCTGAGTCGTGTCAGGTAGACAACAACTCCCATGATCCCACGCTGCTTCACGACGTCACAGAACCACTGTGGTTGTTTTGATTGAAAGACCCCGAGAGGCCGAAGTTACATCGGATTAACGCTGGCGTGTTGATGAACGTTTTCATAATGAACGTCCCGACTGTAACGTTCACTCTGCAGCGTAGAAGGTTTGCATGTTTAATGTCGCACCACCCACGAACACATTCATTCTCTCAACCAACCCCAGAGAGAACCAACTTCCTTTTTGAAACATGCTGTTTTCACCTTCTCCTCAAACTCCTCCTCCTCCTCCACCTCCTGATGCCCTCTCCTCGCCTCCCTCTCCTGTATCTCTCCCGGTGCAGCTACAATTGGAGTACAGCTTGCGTTAATTAGAGATGCTAATTGAGCATATCCAAATGTTGAATAAAACATGCATCCAGGAAGAGGGCTTCTTTATTACATTTAGAGGAGGAAGAAAGTTTGCGAGCCTTTAATTTATGTTAATATGAAATCGTGTTTATTCAGGCAAACATCCAAAGCTAGCTGCGTGTACGCAAGCTCCAGGGTGGGTGGGTGGGTGGGTGTGTGTGTGTGTGTGTGTGTGTGTGTGTGTGTGTGTGTGTGTGTGTGTAAAAGATCATTTGTCATATTTATGTAAAGGAGGTGTTCTCATGAAGGATGGCCTCCCTTTTTTCTTTTGTTGAATACTAATTTTGCTGTTTTTTTTCCCCCCATGTGTGAAGCCTTAAAACCAAACAATTACCGTTTATATTTTACCTGCTCACCAATCAACTTTTAATCAGAACAAATTGGACTGTGTAGATTAATACGCTGCATGTAAATTAACAGCAGACGCTCACAGGATTAGGTGAGTCTCCCCTTCCATCCTCCCCTCAGCATCGTTCCTGTTTATAGAAACACAAATATGTTTGTCAGGGTTGGAATTAAGATCGAGTAAATAAAATCGTCTGGATGCGAGGGAATTCATTTCTCAAAAACGTATTCTTCCTGATGTATGTCTGCATTGGTTAAATATTCTTTCAGCATCTTTATATATCATCTCTTTGTTTTACTTGTATGTGGTCAGTTTTGTTTCTTCTCTCTTTGCAATGTCAGCACTCTCTCCACAGTGGGTGAGGACAGAAAGTGTGAGGGGGGGGGGGGGGCACAAACAGACAGACGCACAGTAGTCAGAGAGGCTCCTGCGAGCCCTCGGGACCTGTTGCTCTTTTCACTTCAGCTGCTGTGTTACATGACAACAAGCTGCTGCGAGATCGATGCCCATGTTCGCTGGTGTATGATGACAGGGGGGCAGAGGGGGGTAAACTGTGTGTGTGTGTGTGTTTGTGTGGAATCAGACTGACGGTAGAGAACAAAATGACAAGTCTACAGTGTTCGTACATGAAGTTTGTCAGTAAATTCAATTGCATTTTTTGCACGCACACCATAGTTCATATATAAAGATACACGACATAAGGACAACAAAACTTCATTCCCCCCTGGTTGCTGGCTGCAGTGTTGATTATTAACCCTGTCTCCTCCTTGTTAGGGAGTGGGACATGGAGCAACAAAACTAGTCGACATGTCAAGCAAACGTCATGTTTCCAGCAAGTCCGGTTTTAGTGATGCTCTGAAAAACGAGAGAAACGTCACGATTACCAGCTGAGACTGACTCTCGATTGGTCGAGTTTCAGTGGGACCTCGATACTGCGTCTCCACGCCGCCATCACCACTGCACAGTTTCCAAATGCCACAATACATAACTTCCTGTAGTCCAGCTCGCTGTGGGCTATAGTAAATATAACCTACATTCCATTATTTGATAACAGATCAAATAGGATGAGCAAATGTCCACCCACATAACAAATACAGTAGTACGTGAGTGGATATTTGTGTGTATACGAGAAAACTGCAGAGCGTGTGGTTGTAGTCTTCCTCTTTTTATCTGGCTTCGCCCACGCTTCCACTAGAAGAAGGTGACTACACAGACAGAGATCGGGAGCCTCTTGTCTCAGAGTTTCTTCCCATTACTTCCCCCTTCATTTATAATCCTTTGACTGCTCTCGCGTTGCGTGCGTAGGTGTAATGCGATGGAGTGCCAGCACACAAACAGGCTCGCTGTACAGCCGGAGGCGAGTGGACCGACTTCACACTCGAGCACCGGGCCATTTCTTGGAGAGCTCTGAGAACATTGCTCATTCCTCTTTCACCCCCAACCTCGTCCTCTCCGCGCTACACTACACACACTTCTGTACATTCAGTATCACATGGAGACGACGGGGAGGGAAAGGATCTGAAGCTGCTTTCATGCCCAGTAAGTTATAGCCGACCAGAGACCCACCATACGTCAGCCTGGTCACGTGGGCTGTTCGTGGTGTTGCGGTACAAATACTTGGAGCAGAAAAAAAGGGGCGAAAACCAACAGAGAAAGTTTAATGTCACTGATTATGGACGATTGATGAAATAATGAAAAACTATTTAATACTAATACTAATCAAATTTAGCTTTACACACAAGAAATTAACAAATATACAGATACAGAATAGCATATGTATGTTTTTAAAGAAGATTTAAGGTAAAATCAGCTCAATTTTCATTATGACACATTTTTTTAAATACTTTAGAGGTGAAAAAATAATTTTCACCCACAAGTGATCGGTCACTATGAACAAGTGTGAGGTGAAAATTCTTTTGAATTGGATTTCTTTTGAATAATAATATTTAATTGGAGCAAGTGCTAAAATGAAAATTGAGCTGACTTTGCCTTTTACACACGGTGGGTCTGTCATGATGAGTCAATCTAAGATGACTATTATATCATTATCATGCTGCAGCCATGGTACAACTGGAGATTGTATGTTTATTGTGTAGATATTATCATCACACTTAATCACAATGACCAATTGTTAGCACGTATTCATAGATTTACCAGTGGACAATTATGTGAGTGGATGCAATTATTATATGCTGTGGACAGGCGTACACTATGTTTGTCTGTGTCTCTCTGTGTGTGTGTGTGGGGGGGGGGGACAGGGGGCACTGATAAGATTTAGGACTGTGTGGAGTCGTGTGCAGAGCGATGGCCGTGTCACATTTTACATTTAATGGCTAAAACCCTGTGAAATATGGATTGATGAAATGTGACTAACGGCATCCACACGTTATGTCAACGCACACGCCCACATGCATGTGGAGGCACACAAGGACATCCATCACACACACACACACACACACACACACACACACACACAGACATCCTATCCACTGTGATTGCAGTTCATATTCAACCCTTAACTGCTGTCAGATGGCACATTGATTGAGCTATTGAAATATCCTGGGTATATTCAGTGCCCCGTCCTTGTTAGTGTGTGTGTGTGTGTGTGTGTGTACAGTGTGTGTACAGTGTGTGTACAGTGTGTGAAGTTCCCCACGGTCCAGTCTCATCATGGAGAGAAAGTCTGTCCCTGGTGTTCACCAATCAGGTAACATCGAGTTTGAGTCTCTCTGTGAATTTTGTGTCATTTGTTCCGTCCTCTAAGCTGCCATGTTGCTCGGATCCCTCTGGGTTCGACTGCCACTCCACACTCGGGTCTTATTTTCTTAGTTTGACATGTTGTTACACTTAAGACTCTAACCAGTATGGATGACTTCACAGTCTCTGTGTGGAGGAGGAGTGATGGGGTTAAAGCCAGTATTGGCTGTGATTATTTATTGATTCTAATAAATGTACTGTACTGTAGTTATTGGATAGAGATGTGCTAGAGGTTGGTCCGACCGATTTATGGATTAGCCAATAATATCGGCCAATATGAGCCTTTCACAGACACATCAGCGGTTTATGTTTGCCGATATGAAAAGTTTAATTTGACAGAATAAACTATGCACAAAATGTATATTTTACTTGAAAAATATGTTTAGATTAATTCAAGGTCTTTATATTTGGTTTTATATACTTATGTATAATTAAGTTTATGTTAAAACTGTAAAATATCAAGCCTCAGTTACATTTCTATCTTGATAAGGTTTGATAACAACATCTTTAGAATCCTTAATACATTTTTGATATAATGAATTAATCATACATAGGCTGATACTTAGTAAATATTAGTATCAGCAACATCCCCAGAAAAATCCACATCGTTCAGGCTCTAATGAGATTTAAAATATGGTGCAAAACATCTAGAGCCTAGTTGGCGTAAGAGCAAATTCTTTAAACCCAAGTTCAAACTAATGTGAACGTTTGAGAGACAAACAGAGAAGATGAGTCGTTAGCTGCAACATCGGTTTGAGTCCCCGAGGACGTGGCTTTGGTCCATTGAGACGAGTTAAATCCTGCGTAATGTGATTTAAATGGAAAACACTGCTAGTGTTACACATTTGAGCTTCTAATGAATGTGCAGTGACTCCGTCTTCACTGTCTTTCTCTCTTTTTTCTTTCAACTTGAAGAGATGAGTGACATGTCAGATTCCCGCCAGTACTCCGAACGTGTAGCGTCAGCTCTGCGCCTTGTAAAGCCCCCCCCCCCCCCTCCGGACAGGCTGTTGGAAAGTGGAGCTGCCTTCTGTTTGTCAGTCGGTGATGAATCTATTTTGAATTCAGTCTCTCCTCACTGTCTCTCTGTCTATTCCATTAGGAAAAGAGGATCACTTTTATGTTACAGCAACTCAAAGACCTGAGTGTTCAGGGCCCGTCTGTCTGGTGGTCACAAGTGTATACGCTTGTGTGTGTGCGTGCACGTACATGCTCATGCTTCCAGCCTCTCGCATCAATGCTTCAAAGGTCTAATGTAGCCAAAGCACTGATAAACACTTTGTGAGCCCAGGAGAGGGACTGCGTGTCAACTTGTCTATGTCTGACTTCACAGTCACACACACACACAGACACAGACACACACACTAGGAGCTCTGTTGTGCACAACCCCCTCCTCAGCATGTGTTGCATCAAAAGCAGAATCCAAAACTTCCTTCCCCCATTTCCTCCCACAACTCCTCAGTGTTACGACTCCAACTAAGTGGCAGGTTAACATTTCCAGACCTGAAACACACAGCGTGTCAACTGCTCTGTAAAACATCCGGGGGCTGGGGGGGGGGGGTCATGGTGGTGGTTTACCAAATATGTAGATTTCACTATTTTTGCCCCTACTTATTGTATAACTAACATCCCTGTATATAAAACTGTTGAAAACATATTTTGCCCTCACATAACAACAATTATTCAGTAACTTAACAAGGATTCATATTTCAGGAGAAGGAAGAAGCAACATGTTTGGTTGTTGTTGTTGGAATTGGCATTTAGCATTTCTGTTTCCTGGGTTGGTGACATTTTGCCTTTGTTTTGGTGTTGGGGATCCTGCTGGATAAGGTTAGCTCTTCAGTGGAGAAAGCAGTGGGTGAAGTGACGGGTCATACAACAACAGAGACCCAACTTATATTTGAACTAGAAGAACTATTGGAAACTATTGGAGTCCAGCTTCATGTGAAGATATTTATTTGACTCCAGTCCTGATGAAGACGTGTACTGAGGTGGAGGACATGGAATTTAAATGTTCCCCCATTTATCCTCATTAGTTTATAGCAGATTGTGATTTGTTTGCAATTAAGTTTTGTGTCTGTGACAGTTCATGCTTGACTCAACACAGATTTGTTTTTATTGATGATCTTATATGAAAAATAAGGCATCCATATTGATATTCCATAGAGTAGATGAACATGTTTCTTGTCTGCTCTGCGGCCCATTAGGCCCAGTCTCCTCTAAAGACGCCTGCAGGTGCCGCTGCCTGCTCTCAGCTGATTGTGGAGTTAGCGTGCTGTTCTCCTGGTCTCAGTGCAGCACTTTGCACGCTGCTGTGATGTTAATGTATTATTTCCATTTCTGCTCGTTGGAGTTAATCTGTGAACTTCAGCTTGCTTTTCCACCGGAGCACCTGGTGAAGTAAGGTTTGTAGACAAGCGTGTTTGTGGGGGTGGAAATGTGTGTGTGTGTGTGCCTGTGCAGGGCCGTACACGCTCCCGCATCATGGCTCAGTGGCCGACATGTTAGACCAGAGTCTGATTGGATTCCACGCTCCAGAAACATTAAACCCAGTGACTCATAGACAAAGGTTGAAGTGAGGTGTGTGCGTGTGTGGGTCTATTTTTTTACATTATGTGTTAGGGAGCCTTTCTCAGCATGTGTACTACCAGGAGTGCGCTGGTTTAAATGTGCTTTCTTGGAGATTACATTTATTCTCCTCTGTGTGTGTGTGTGTGTGTGTGCACGTGCACATGCACATGCAAACCTGCTTGTGATAGACTCGTGCATGCTGCAGGAGAGTTCAATTGTCCTTCAGATCAAGGTCAGAGAGGTGCACCCTATCTTCCTGCTCCATCTATTAGCTGTCCAGTTGAGGTCCTGGTGGATGGATGGGTAGAAAGCTGAAGTTAAACACAGTCACCCAGCGGCGGAGAAGGTTAATGTCCAGATTACTGATTGCCTATTTAAAACTGTAATTGGTAGAATAATCTACTGGATGGATGTTTAATTACTATAACTGTCAAGAATCTACCAAAACACTATCGGATTCCTTTCGAGTCTTATTTATTAGATAGTTCTTCCTCTAAATACTACTGAGGGTGGAACTCTGGATCACAGGATTTCTGAAAAATCAAGAAATATCAGTAAATGACGTCTCGCTCATGGTGACCACGTCTGTTGTCTGTGACGCCATCATATCCAAACTGTCTCCACTCACATCTGACCATCTCCCCTCTCTGTCTGTAGCTGCTCTAACATTAGCTTGTCTGTTGTTCCCAGTGATGGATCCCTCCAGGTGGGAAAGGACACTGCTGCTCACACACTTATCAATGGAATCTACCAACCCATGTGTTCCCCCGAGCGCCTCTCTCTCCTCCCTAATCTCCTCCTCTCCTTCCCCGAATTGGTTTTGGTCCGTTAAGCGAGAGGCCGTCTTGAGTGACTCATCGACCCAGGTCCTCTTGACATGTGTCAGCGCTGATGTAGCCAGGTGACAGGACGAAGGGGTTGAAGTAACACGAGGATGACATGCCCCTGTGCTCTGTGTGGATTTGAGGAGGCACTTTATGTTGGGATTTTTCAGCGATGGGAGATTGGAGCATTGGAAATCTTCTGGTTTAACGACCATTTGAAAAATGTGTTTTTAATGGCAAAATCAGGTGGACTGTGCTTCCTGAGGCCTCGGGGGATCGGACAGCTGGTTTCTTTGGAACAGAGAGTTGCAGAGTTTATGGGAAATATGCACATAATAGTGGGAGACATTTGCCCTAATGTCTCTTACCACTGATGTGTAGATACTGATAGTGACTTTAAAACTTTTCTATCAATAATTGAAGACTGGGCTCAGCCTTAGAGATAGGGTGAGGAGTTCGGACATCCAGGGGGAGTAGAACTCCTGCTCCTTCACTTCAAAATGGGTAACTGAAGTGGTTCGGTCATTTAATCAGAATGCCACTTTGGCGCTTTCCATTGGAACGGGCTACTGGGAGGACACTCAGGGGAAGACCCCAAATCCTTTTGAGGGACTTCATATCCCATCTGGCTTGGGAACATCTCCGGGTCCACCAAGAGGGGGAAGCGTGGCTGGGTAGAGGGACGTCTGGAGTGTCCCACTTAACTCGCTACCACACCTGCAACCCAATATCTGATAAGCAGAAGAAAATTAATGTGTGGATGGATGAGGTCTGGTTCCAATTTAAAATTATCAATGATCCTGGTTTGGTAAAACTCATTGAAAATATCATAGTCAATGATCAATTGGCAACTTTAATAAGCCGAAACATTTTAATCACTCTAGAACCTTTGTTTTTTCCTATTTGTAAAATACATGTATTTATCGCTTCTCTACTAACTCCGTTTAAAAAAAGGTTTGATTATCCAGGTATCGGTCACAAAGGAAGTAGCTGAACGAAGGTGAAAATGCAAAATAATTATTTCCCTACGAGGACCTTTCTGGAAGGATGAGTTTAATAAAGCCCGAGTCCCTCTGAGTCTCGAACCCAAACCAAGGTTGTTTTTATCCATAAGACACAATTTCAATGAATGAACGAACCACCTGTCTGTTTCTTTTGTGGAAATTGAGAGCAAGCTGCTCTCATCCCGATGGGAGCCATACTAACAAGCTGCCTATCCCAGCCTCACTGTTTACAGCGTGGAACACACTGACTGACCAACCTCCCTGATTCAATGAAAACTAACTTTAAAGTTTAAACAAAATACAACAACAACATAAAAACAAAAGTGTTTAGTCTGACACATCTTCATCCTCTGGGATCATGCAAAATATGTTTATTATTCTTATGAGCAAAAAGCTGTTTTGCACAGAAAGTAAAAAAATTTAAAATCCCTTTGTTTGCCCGAGAGTTTGTTTGCACAAACACCTTCTGTGACCCCTGAACCGCCGCAGCTTCTGCAGGGATGCTGCTGATGTTGTTTACATGCTCATGTTAATTAAATTACTAAGATCTGAGTGGGGGGATGATTAGCATGCTAGCAGTAATAGCTAGCAGGGAATCCGATAGCCTATTATCATAATGAGTCCCTTTGGCGCTCCGTGTTTTGGAGAGAGAGGGGGAAGCGTTTATGTCGGTCGCCCCGGAGAGGAGACTTACTTCAAAGTGTTGTGTTTTGTTTTTTGTTGCACGATACATGATTCAAATTGATTCGTCCAACCTGGATAGAATTAGATAATGTCACTGCTGGGATGTGGCAAAGAGGAAAAAACATGTTGTTTACCAGTGAAACACAAACACAGCACCACACACACACACACCGACACACCGACACACTCACAAATTCTCTACTTGCAATGCTGATATAAAATTTGTCACAGTTTTTGCGAATAATTTCCCTGCTGTCTGAAGCCCTGAGCTGCTGTGGAAGATGAAATCAACACATGCACAGACAAGCAGTCACATGAATATACTCAGTCTCTGCAGGTGCTCCTGTACAAATATGCACAAATACACAAACACTCTTGGAGGAGGGAGTTCTCCACTGCAGCTCTGCACGCATTCTTCTCATTACCCACCTGTTTATACTAATGTTGCACATGTTTTTTCGACCTCGTGCTTCCTATGGTCAGCCTCATGTTTATCTTTATTAACAGTTGCAGCCGTTGTTTAACGTGCTGAGGTTTTGCAGTTGCAGTTGAGATCATTCACTGTATGTAAAGATGGACGACACGTATCCGCTTCCTCCCGCTACCCAAAAATCAAGCCAACATATCCTGGGTACGAACCAGCCAGAGTCAGCCACGGCATCGAGGTCCCACCAATACACACACTCAACCAATCGTGACACAGTCTCGCCCATGAACGCTTGATCAAACATCAGAACTTCCCAAAATAACAGAAACCATCTTTAAGAACATTTATTTCACTTTCTGGTTTGGTCCATGTCCCATCCACTAACATGGATGAGTTATGGTTAATGACCTATACCACAGCCAACCACCAGGGGGTAAACAAGATGCTTAGGCTTCACTTTTTGGGAGCAGTCATGTCGTCCATCTTTATGTTCAGTCTATGGTTGCGACGGTGTTTATTTTTCTTAAGTAATTAATAATGCACTGAAGTTCACCTGTTATTTGTCCCTTGTTACTTTACCACCTGGTGCATATCGTCCTCCTTTGATCCTCCACCTGCGACACGTCCCTCCGCCTGACTTCCCAGGAACATGCACTTTAACTGAAAGCTCCTCAGCTCCGTGCACAGCGACCAGTTTGACTTCAGATCAAAGTTTTCCCTTTTTTGAACTCTCAACAGACACTAAAGCCCAGGAGCAAAGACAGAAGATGTGGAGTTGCTCTGAGTTCATTCGAACACCAACACTTGTCTTTCATTCCATCTCCAGAGGACGAGAGGGAGACATATCGCTTCATATATTCCCACTCCCCCGAGGAGTTTGAATATATGCAGCGATAAGTTCACTACATCTGTCCTCTAACTCTCATTCTCTCTCTTCTACTCCCACATGCGCTAATCTCTGCATCCAGAAGGCCTTATAACGCTCGTATGCTTTATTTTTAAGCTTTTAAAATTTACTCTATTAACGAAAAGTACAATGATTTATGTAGAAGATTAAACATTGTGTATATCGAACAAATACAATAGTTTATCTAAATGATGATAAATTGAAAGAATTGCTCCAAATGTTGACCTCTAGTATTTTCATACTCCTGCAGATGCCAAGGCCTGCCCCTCCAAAGATTTCCAGTGCCGTAACGGAAAGTGTCTGGCGCCGATCTTCGTGTGCGACGGCGACGACGACTGTGGGGACGCCAGCGACGAGGAGAAGTGCTCGTCACCCTCCTGCGGTCAGCACGAGTTCCGTTGCAACGACTCGGAGTGCATCCCCGCCCTGTGGAGCTGCGACGGCGACCCGGACTGCAAGGACAAGTCGGACGAGTCCATGGAGCGCTGCAGCCGGCGGACGGAGCCCCAGAAGCCGCGCTGCCCGGTGGGCGAGTTCCAGTGCGGGAGCGGGGAGTGTGTCCACATGAACTGGAAGTGCGATGGGGATGCCGACTGCAAGGACAAATCAGATGAAGCAAACTGTCGTAAGTCATAGTGGGTGAATAATAAGTGTGTGAATGAACGTGCGAGTGAAAGGCAACCAACAGATGAAGCTGACGTCTTTTTAATGATTATTAAAACAGCCCCAAGATCCCAAATTTATCAGACTTACAAGAATTTCCTGTTTCGCACAGCATGAAGTAACATTTCCCCAGAGCTACGAAACCCAAGAAAGAGTCATAATGTCGACATATTTCTTAATTAAAATGAACACAGCCAGTGTTATGAAGGAACTTAATGATTTCCAGCCTCCGGACAATGGACCTTACATCTCTACATACCGGGATGTCCAAAAACATTTTTCCCTTTCTGATCCCGATTCTGACACCTGGACTTTCTGAATTCATAAAAACAACAACTTGTACGTAGTATTTTAACAGCTGTAAGCTACTAACTGTATAGTACTAAGCTACTATTTACTTTATGTGGGACTTTCCAGTGTGTAATGTTGCCCAATGCTGACGACAGATCTGCTCGACCAGAATTTACTACATCAAAAAACAGTACTTGTTTTATCTGGGTGAAACTAATGTCCTTTAAAGACGTGGAATCTGATTGGTACATAGATTTACGTACTTGCTGATGCCTGATCCGGCATTTTCTGCATTACAGAGGCAATGTCTCCATTATAAATGACATCTCTAATTTACTTTTTACAATTACTATTATTTATTTAATGTTACTTACCTTGTTGTAATGAGGGAATTTCTCATCCAATTACTATTTTATCATTATTTTATGTAAATTATGTCCAATACTACAAAGGCCATGTTTAGTACTTACAGTATAAGGAGGGTAAGTTCATTCTCGGTTGGTGTTGAAGTATTAAAAAGTTAAAAGCAGCTTTTAGTGAAAGTGATTAATGGAGACGAATCGTACAATAATGTTTTGTTGTTGAACAACGGAACTAAAAGACTTCACATCGTCGGCAAAGATTATCTGACAAATCTCGTTGAGCCACCAAACGACTGAAGATCAATGCAAACTTTATCACGATGATCCATAGTGTGTGTTGCCGCGCAACCATGTGATCTGCCGAGGCAGGGAGACATCGCTGAGTGTGCAAGTGACCGTGTGTGTGTGGGGGGGGGGGGGGGAGTGTGTGTGTGTGTGGGAGGTGAAGGTCCTTCATCAAGCAAGACTCCCATCTGGTCTCCTCTTCACACAATTTCACACACACACACACACACACACACACACACACACACACACACACTCACAAACACCGCTCAGCGAGATGAAAGCAGCTTCACACATATGACATGATACACACACTTTGCTGCCACACAATCACACACACACACACACACACACACACACACACACACACACTAATGCTTTCACAGAGAAAATACCTGTGTTCATGTGTATCGTCATTGATTTGCACATTTTCATTTGGTTACAAATCCTGAAGCTGGAATAATCCCACAGTCATGGAGGTTTTATAAAATCTGTAAAAACACACAGTGAGTATAATCACTAAAAAAGCCAAAGTTCAATCAGCCTTTTCAGCGTATTGATCATTGATCATGATTCTGTGTAAATAATAGGACATAACTTTCTATTTTCTTTTAGATCCATATAAGGACGCAAGTTTGGGATGGGACAGACTTTTATTTGAATATAATTTGACAACAAGGTTTAAAAATAGATATGCAAATGAACATCACGGCCACATAGATGCACGCTCGAATGTTCCTGGTCTTTAATTCATCTCATCTGGAACAATACAAGATAAATAAGTCACGTTTTCCAGATCTATACAACACATGCTTCACAGGCTGTCCTTGTTTTAGATGCACTTATTGTTATATTCATTACAGGAGGTTGTAGGTGACCTTTAAGAAAATAGACCCTGTGTTTTTTAGAGCTTGACGAACGTATTGGTTGATCGATCAGCCGATATGAGACTTTCACAGACATGTTGATATCTGCATTAACGTTTGCTGATATGAAAAGTTATATTACAGAATATACAACGCAGTAAAGATCATATAAAAGTTTTTTTTTAAATTCCAGTATTTTTAGCTATATTAAGCTTCACTAGTAGCCTCACTACCAGATTATATCCACTCTGAAAACCTGCACCTACAGTTTGAAAGTTAGCTTTCTAAATAAGATATATTTAAAGATTCTGTTTTCTAGGATGTATGATCAAATGTTTTATGTTTTATTAATGCGCAGTAGGCCTTCATGAACAAGAACAAACCCGGTAACATTTCTGACAGAGAGAGACATCAATTCAAGTGGTGTTTCCTGCTCTACATGTGTCCGTGGCACCATCTGTCTCAATAACATAGTTTAGAGCTGCATGTATTTGATATGTATTTGATTGGATGCTCATCAAAGTGCGGATGAACGTGGGTGGGTGTTGGTTTGTGTCAGATGAGGTGTAATACTCTCAGATGTCTGTGTAATGTAAATGAGAACATGAGCCCAGCGCAGGGAGGTGAATCAGAAATGTGACAATCACTTCATACCTCCAGTTTGTTCTCTCCTCCTCCTCCTCCTCCACTATTCCATCAAGCTCGGCTCCTTCCCACCGACCTCGTCCCCTGGTTGCATCCACCGTCTTATTTCAAAACATCTGTCTCAATAATCCTGTGTTATTACAGACACGCTGAGACAAGCGAGCGTGAGCACGGTGGCAGGAGGTCAATGCATTTGAGGAACGGTTGAATCGCATCTCTCGGTTACTTCTCCCCTTTTCCCTCCTGCCACCATCTCTCCGCAGACGGCAATCCGGTATTATTACTATTCATCTCGGGGATTAATCATAATTAGCTGAGCTCAGATCCCAATCATGTGGCTGAAAGAATCAGCACATTTTTCTGATGGCGCAGGATTATGTCTTTCACACTTTGCTGAGTTTAGCATTAACATATGTTTGTCTTCATCCATCTATTTATGTATTCGAGCACCAGAAGTCTGAGTCAGCCTCCTGCAGCTCATGTAAACTTAACTTTTCATCATTTAACGTGTCTGCTCATCTACTGCGCATGTGTGAATTCGTGGACATGCACGCTGAAAGCCGTGCGTGTGACTGCGTTCTGATACAGTGATTGTGCGCCGTGTATTTTTGTGGCCTCTGCAGCAATTGATCACGTCTGCCTTCGCTCCCCCGGCAGAGCTGCTCCAAAACACAACGCATGAATAATGAAACAGTCGGTTAAAAAGACGAATGAGTTAAATAAACCTGCCCTCCGACGTTAGAGGAAGCAAACACAAATGCCTACAGTCTACAACACACACACACACACACACACACACACACACACACACACACACACACTCAATAGGTCACTGGATGAAGACTCTCCTCACACAGTGAATGAATACCTGCCTGGTTTTCTTTTCCATTGGGGCTTTTATTGTGCACGAAGGAGTCTTACTGTTGGATTTGCAAACCGTACTCACTTGTGTGTTTGTTTGAAAATCCTTGTGTTACGATCCTTTTGATTTATATCTTCTCATAGATTCTATTTTGACTGTGATGAAAATGTAACACGTCACTTAAATCTAACGTGTGTGTATGTTTGTTTCTCTCAGCGCTGCTCACGTGTCGGCCTGATGAGTTCCAGTGTGGCGACGGCTCCTGTATCCACGGCACCAAGCAGTGCAACAAAGTTCACGACTGTCCGGACTACAGCGATGAAGCTGGTTGTGTTAACGGTAAGAAAGCCGTGCAACATACACACAACTCCCTGATCACCAGCTGCACATTACATTTACCCCAAATCTTTATTTGTTTTAGTATTTGGAGAAACAAAAGTACAAAATGTCACGAGAAAACTAACCCTCTACAGGTGTTTCATTCGCTCGATGAATTCGAGAAGTCGACAACTCTAAAGTCGTCAGAACCCAAGGACAAAAAAAGGAGTTGGGAGGCTTCAAACACGTGGCAACCAATTTTTTCTAAGCCCATCTAATAGTGCCCCTAAATTTCAAATGTTGGCTTTTTGGTTAATATCGTTGTAAATCTCCCATTCTGTTGCTGAGAAAATTGGTGTTGCAACTCCTAAAAATGTTATCCCCTCATGCTTTACTCTTCTTTTCTTTGCAATACTTGATTTAGCACCAAAAAAAAGTCCCATTTCTACATTTTCCGGATTTACCCGGGGGATCACAGAGTATCACGGAATCACAGATGGTTACGTTTGGCTCCACTTGTTGATTCTGCCTCATGAATAAAGACGTAAATTGTGAAACTGCTAAGTACGAACGACAGAGGAGCGAGAATCAAAGTGTTTGAAGAGTCTCAGTATGTTAAGATTTTAAATCCCCTCTAATACATCCAATACGGCTTCACAGGTTTGTTTTTGCTTAACAACACACTGCATATGGCATAAACAAGCCTGTTTGCAATATTAGACAAGGAATTTCACCTCACTGTCACCAGGTAATAATTATTTAGAGCCTAGAGTATTTAAATGGATTTCCAACATAAATGAAACCAGTATAAATAAATATATGTCAAGGTGTCACTTGTTGTCTTTATGTTTTACTGAGATAAAGGCATCATCATAAGTTTATTCATCATTCATCCAAATTGATAGAATATATCCATTTACATGCAATAAAATGTATTTATCTTAAATATGAAGCTATTTAAAGTGAATATGGAGTCTGGACCTTTTACTTTCTTTTCACTGCATCATTTTGTGCTCGGCGACATCGTGCACAGTTACATTCACATGATATTCAAGGAATCTCGTCTCGCCAAACATCACCTCTCGCCCCGGCGCTACGTGTCGAGGCAGTGAACTTTATCTTGAACCCAGTGTTCTGAAGTGCAGCTGGGAAAGTGAAATTGATTTTTTTTTTTTCTTTCTTACTCCTCACAGTTTCCAAAAGGACACGGTGCCGTGCGTGTTCCTGCACCTGTACATTTGATAGAGAAATACAGAAAAAAGAAACAAGGACAAACAGGAAGAGGCTGTTTGTGTGTGTTTCAGTCACATTGAAAATGACATTAATAGTTTTACATCGCTAAGTTTGTGTCGCAAGAGCAAAACAACTATTTACATCTATTTATTGTTAATCTTGAGTCAGTCTGAATAAAATGAATCAGTTCACCAATATTCTGATATTAACCTAATCAACCCCATAGTCTGAATAAGACACTGTCACGTAAACAGCATTTTCTGATGACCTGAACCAGAATGAGGTTACTTGGAACAAGCAATAATCAAATCAAGCAATATTCTTTTAGCAACTTGTGTAAACACATAATGATATAATGTCTTATCCAGAATAAGGTCAACAGTGGGAATGTTGGTGGAGTCTTGAATTTCAACCTCACCTTCAATAAACCACCATTTTGGAAAATAAGTCAACACCTGAGGCAGTTTGTGAAATAAAGAAAAAACGTACATTGGATTCTGTGACGCATAATACTGCTGTATCATTGGTACCTTTAAATGATCAATTTGCTTCCTGGTGGGATTGAAGTTCCTGCTGCAGAAAACTAATTTGTCTTTAAAGACACAAACTAAAGACACAAACTAAAGACGCAAACTAAAGCCCCTGGACGCTGTGTACTTGTCGCTGTAGAGGGATGCAGTTCAGTGAGTGAAAGCCTATAATCTTTAACTCTGATTTCACGTTGTGTTTTTTTCGCCACAGTTACCAAGTGTGACGGGCCCAAAAAGTTCCGCTGCAAGAACGGCGAGTGCATCGACAGCGGCAAGGTGTGCGATAACGTGAAGGACTGCAAGGACTGGTCCGACGAGCCCGTGAAGGAGTGTGGTGAGATGATTCCCCTCCGCTCCCTCTTCACACTCTTCACACACACAGACACTCATTAGCTCCATCACCCCCCCCCCCCCAGGCGTACATGGATGTACATACATGTTAATGCATTAGCACCGGTGCACACACTTATTCCTCGGCATCATCGACTCCTTTTAATGTGGGTGGTCACTTTTCTTAGTAAAAGGATTTTTCATTTGATCAAGGCAGCGGGAATCGGGACGTTTTCTGAGCGGCCTTGTTGTGATCAAAGAGCCGAGCGCGTCTTCCCCAGTAGGGCGATCTGAGCCGGGAAGACGTGACCGGACTACGTTACCCACAAGCAGCCGCACGGATTATGCACACACCATAAATAATTACCACTCAGCGATGTTCAGTCACGGGTTTTACATCACAGGCAATGCAATCAGGCTGTAAACATAGTGAGGCAGCTGAGAGAAACATACCAGTTAATAAAATCCATCAAGTGAATGTAGCTCGTGTAATTGCAATTGAAGTAAGTTGAGATGCATCAGTGGAATTTCACGCGAGTGCATGTACAAGCAGATTTCTGTGAGATTACTGGAGGAAACGCTGCATCTGCGTCTTGTTCTGAAGAGACTGTGGCACATGGGTATATGCTACCACGGCATCGCCCTGTAACCACATCATTAACGTGACAGGATTTTCTATATGGATATCAAACCTAGTTGATCAGGAGCCCAGTGTACTTGAGTCCTCTGCAGCAGCCACGTGTTCCGACCCGACGTTTGCTGCATGTCTTCCCGTCTCGAAGTCTCGAAGTCGAGTGGTGCAGCGCTGCCAAGTTCTTCATACTGAATAAAATATCTTTCTTTCTTTACTCGGTTGGTTTTGTTGAGGTGTAAACTGTGTACACAAATTTGGAATAGCATTAAAAATACGAAGATTACTATTGAAGGGGAACTCAACAGATTGCACATAACAATTTGTAAAGTAGTCATGGGAGTACTAGTTAGCTTGGTTACCGTAGTAACCAGTGATGCTGTAAGGTTCTTTAAACCATTTTTTTGTCCTTCAGATGTAAAGAGCGAGAATACAGAAGCCACATCTAACAGAGACTTGAGTGTCCCCTTGTTTTTTGGCCAATAGACTTTAATATTATGTTGATGCAAAGCTGTTACACTGATATATAGAATTTATTAGGCTTTCTATATAGATTTCAGCCTTATAAGCAATTTTTTTTCCTGTTAAAGCTAATTTTCTGAGTCTTTACTTCCATATTTCTCTCCGTCAGTCTCTCTCAGTCTCTGTTCTTCCACTCTCTCTACCTGTAGCCTTGAAGCTTAAATCTTTAATGTAAACCGGTAATGAAGTACCAGCTTTAGTTCTCGGGCAGCTATCCCTCTCTCCTCCCCGGAGTGCTGCTGAAAGCTAAAAGGATAAATGGAGGCAGGGAAACGGATACAAATAGAAGGGGACACGGAGGAAAGGACGACTGAGAGACAATCTGTTCTGCTAAAAAACAAAACCAGGAGGAAATGAGATGAGAGGGTGAAGGAGAGCATGTGCTCGTGCAACAATAGGCTTCATAGCCGAGTGGCACCTGGTACATGAAGCCAAGTTCCCTGTTGGAGGATGGATTGTTTCCAGGTGCGTTTGGCTCAGACTGCTCCTGTGGGCCATGAGCCGGCACGCAAGCAGACTCACATAACAACCCTACACACACACACACACACACACACACACACACACACACACACACACACACACACACACACACACACACACACACACACACACACCTCTGTGTCTCTTTTTCTAAGCCCATCTTTTCTTTTTCAAGTCACCAACTGTTTCTTCAGCTTCAGTGTCCCAAGTTTGTTTCCCGACGTTTGGCCGACTGTATCGCAGAGGCCAAACCAAAACACGATGGTCTGCTCTTAGCAGGATTTCCGTGATTTGCGTCACAAGCTTGTCCCGCTCTTACCGCTGTCTCCTAGCAACAGAGCTGCAGTTGGACACAACGAGAAAGTTTTTATGCCCCTTGGTTTTTTAACATGTGTAGCACCAGTCGTTCGCTTGAGTTGAAGCCTGATACTTAAAAACAAAAGTTATCAAAGCGCAATGAATCTTGGGATTGGTTGGCCGGAAGAGCGTCCACCCATCGGACTGCAGCAATATGGGAAAACATAGTAGCACCGCTGTGATGCAATCGAACTTCAAATGCAGCCCCTGAATTTAGACACTCCTTTCCTTTCCTTGCCTCCATGCCTCACTCTTCCTCCGCCCTTCCTCCTCTTCTCTCTCTGCAGGCTTGGACGAGTGTGCAGACAACAATGGAGGCTGCTCCCATGTATGCAGGGACCGCAGAATCGGTCACGAGTGTGACTGTCCCTCCGGCTACAAACTCCTGGACAAAAAGACTTGTGGAGGTAAATTAAAAAAACTACTACCGAACCTTTTTTTTGCTTTTGCTTTGAAGAACCCTGTGATTGGTTTGAAGAAGCGTTACATAACTTGTTTAGGACTTTAGATTGAAGGTGATTGGTGGTTCCTGCGTTCAGTAGAGACATGGAGCTGGGCTGCGTGGTAGCAGAGGTAAACTGCTGCTGTAAAAATACTTGTTTATTGCAGGTAATAAATATTATTTCACTCTTTAATAAAAAATTACAGTGAGACATTCTGGATTCAGGAGAAGTTTTAAATTGGAGCTGTTACTTGACCAACGACAACTGACTGTAGAGTCCGAATACAACATCTGAAAAGTTCTATAATTAATTGGAAAGAAAGAAGAAATAAAACCCTTAGAAGAAGAAATAAAATCAAGAGTGGTACAACAGTAATAATAATAATAATATTAACAATATGTCAATCCCAGAAACTCAATTATGTGAAGTGACGATTTCCTTCAGAACATAAACCAACGCTTCTCTTATCCCTCATTCTTAAGACATTGATGCCTGTGTGTGTGTGTGTGTGTGTGTGTGTGTGTGTGTGTGTGTGTGTGTGTGTGTGTGTGTGTGTGTGTGTGTGTGTGTGTTTTGTCTATAGCTTCTTTCATCTTTATTTATGAGCCATATTTCTGTCCACAGACATAGATGAATGTGAGAATCCAGACGCCTGCAGTCAGATCTGCATCAACTACAAAGGAGATTATAAGTGTGAGTGCTACGAAGGCTACGAGATGGACCCTGCCTCCAAGACCTGCAAGGCCGTGGGTGAGCCATATATCACACACACACACACACACACACACACACACACACACACACACACACAGTATAGAGGTAAAGACACACACACTATCATTGATGGATGATCTCACCAAATTCACAGAGACCCTCTCTTATACACACTTTGCTTGCTTTCCCAGTCCAGCAGCCCTAACTACAGAGTCACATCCCACACTATTCTCACACTGTGGGACTGTGTGGAAGGAGGGTCTCGCTCTGTATGCAGACCCTGCTCAGCAATCTGTGCAAAGATAAATATTTGCCATCTTTCTCTGCAGTCCCCACTAATGAAAAGTTTGCAGCCAGCTGCCTCGGCTCTCCTTGGAGTGTCGAGGGAAGGCCGTTGTGTGGGAAGCGTGCTGCCCGCTCGGTAAAGGACACGAGCAGGGTCTTTGCCTCTCGTTGGACTGGGTAAATACTCTGGGACGGTGCTATGAATGAGAATGAAATCATTCAATTCTCAAAGCTGCACTTGGTTCAAATGCTGCTAAACGATGAGCGGCTCATGTCCTGAGGTGGAAATGCACTGTCGTTTCTTAGCTGCACTGATGGTGCCCGGGATACACAGTCATCGGTCACATCCACAGAGAAGCCTGGGAACCCGCGTCCTCGCATCTCAACCAAAGCCTGTGAATAAAGATGGACGATGCATCTGCACTTCCTCCCACAAGCAAGAAACGAAGCCATAATATCACAGAGGCAGACGCTGCCGTCTTGCACCAATGATGTTGTTTGGAGGCTGTGCAGTAGTGACCGAGCGATGGAGCTGATACATGCACCGGACCAAATTCTTTATTAAAACCAAACTTGCAGATCAGTGTGATAAGAAATACCTAAAATAATTATTTGACGTGTGTTTGGATATTTCATTTTGGCCCAGGTCCCATCCACTAACATGGAGGGAAGTGGGGTTTATGACCTGAAGGAGCCGTCATGTTGTCCAACTTTATTTACAGTCTACAGTCTCAACTTGACTCCACTCGAAGCTTTAGTGTTCGTCCTTCAGTTGTAGGTCAGGTCAGCTTTTGCCAAAGAGGTCAAATCTAGGTTTAAAATGTAAAAGTAGCTGTACGTTAAACTGCCTTTTTGAAAGGTTCAGCGCGAGGTCCGTGTGTTTTTAATCAGCCTCCTCCACACTCCGTCTGTTACAGCTGGCTTTAGCGATAACGACGCCGCCTGTCAACAACCACTCAAACACCTGCGGATAACGTTTCCCGACAAATAAAAGCTTCGGCTGTGCAGTGATGTTCTGATTAAAGAGGATATTCCGCGTGCTTCACGTCAAACTGTGCCAAAAGGAAAACAAAGAATCCTGCGACGTGGCAATCACTGTCACCTCAGACGTCCACTTGGTAAAATAGAAATCACCAAGAAAGTGCTGGATGAATGCTGGGCGCTTAACGCTGTATGAAACGCACAACAATTTATTCTTAATGGTTAAAATAATAGTAATAGCTGTAAGTGCAGCGATTAAAGAGGATTAGAAAGTATAATCGGTGCATTATCAGTGTTTTAGGTTTCCCACAGGTCCTTGAAATTGTTGAAACTTTGGGAATTTAAGAAAAAAAACAAGGCTTTGAAAGTTTTTGAGAATGGACATAAATATGCATGGTTCATTAAAAGTGCTCGGATATATATCCCCCATGCAAAAATAGAAATTGAGGCTCTTTTGATCGTTTTTCTTTCCATGCCACTGTCTCCTGTGTGTTTCCCCACATGCCTCTCAGCTGTTCATCTTGTAAATAAATCTCTGTCGCACAATATATCGTCGAGCACTGTGTCAGGAAAGCGGGGGGGAACCACACAGGCTGACATCGCTGCAAGACGTTCACACTTTCTGTGTGCAAGCTTGCTTGTTCTAATTATAACAAGAATGGCTCACACTCATAGAAATCAGTCCCTTAAACCTGTCTGATTTTCATCTAGATCCATGAATTAATCCCTCGCAATGTTTAAGAAAGTGACTTTAAATTGCTTGATCCACCCTTTAGTCCAGATCTGGATTACTTGGCCCATGTGCCATCCTTCCATCGAGTTTCGTGGAAATCCCTTCATTGTTTGAACCCTACTGACAAACCAACCAACCAATAATACTCTTGTGGTAAGAATAATGAACCGTGACACAAGCTTTTCTGTGTTGGGTCCTTGAATTTGAGCGAATTGGGGTGTGAAGTCCATTAAAAGTCGTTATCTCTGATGTTTCTGAAGATGCGAGAACCCTGATCTACTTTATAAAATTCTATCGGAGACATAACCCTTTGCTATAGCAGCATTAATGCCTTGCAACTACACCCTCTCCTACACTGAGAATGGAACCGTCAACTGATTGATTTACTCTGCAAATTAACTTTTCTGCAGGAATAGAGAGAGAGAGGAGAAGAGTGTTATTAGTGATCCCCGGCATCGGTCTTCGGTTGAGTCATTATAGGCTGAACTGGTCTGGTAATGAGAGAGCTTAGAGCAGAAAACAGGCCCTCACTCTTGTGCTAAGTGGCATAAAAACCCCCATTGATTGCTTCATGTGTGTCTGTGTGAATCTTTATTACTGTTAGGCCGAGCAAACAGTCCCTGTCAGAGGCCGAGGCGTTTATTAGAGGGTAGGACGGGCAAACAGAGGAGGGGAAGAGACAGATAGATGGATGCGTTGCGTGAATATCTCTCTGCTCATTGAAGTAATGCAGAGATGCGTCCGCGCTGTTGATTGCTGCACACGTTATTTGTGCAGAATGGACAGAAAGTGTGCCGGGGCCGTTGTTTACGTTGAGGTTTATTTATTCAGAGGCATAAATAGAGATGGGACTGTAAATATAGAGATGGCTGCTTGGTGAAGCTGAGGTAATGTGGACTTAATGCAGCCACAGTGAACTCCTTCTAAGACACACACACACAAAGACATCAGCAATTTTCTGGTCACACAAAGTTGCATTGTGTGATGAGATCCGACACGTGTCAAGTGTCACATCAACTAAACTAATAAACAAGTGAAATAAACAAGGCTACTTATTTGTGCCTCCTCTATCTCGGAGGCATTACAGCGTCAACATGACGTTAGCATATTTATGCATTTCCCTAATAGTGCAAGATGCCTGTGAGCAAAGTTAAGGCTCCTTTGTGCTGATTTTACGTACAAAAACAGACACGTCCATTTCAAACCATGTAACTGCCACTTGTTTGTGTTTTTTAGGTTAGCATTGTTGTTAAGCCATGCATCCACTAGAGGGCACCCTGTTGACTCTCTGACAGCAGGGTGAGGTAACGTCTGTAGTTTCTTAACGACTCACAAAGTCTCCTTTCAAGTTCCACCTCCGTCCGAAATTTCCTCTTCGTGTTCAGTGGTCGTCTCACTTGAACTATTGGCTACACGCGATTTCTGGTGGTACTGCTCATTTTCGTCAGTTACGTCCATATCGGTAAGTTTTCAGAATACTTGTACAAATTCTGACGAAATGAACACAGCGTTCTTCAAACTGTGCCGGAGGGAAGGATCAATCCTTTTCATTATCTAACGTGGAGCCTAAATAAGACTTTACTCTAAACCTAAAGCGGGAAAGTCTGCTGTGTAGCGTGAGCATTGCATCATTATCCTAAAACTTTAGATTAGACGCTTTAGATTTAGATTTTTATCACAAAATAACATGAAACTCTTACACTGCGTTTCTACTTAAAAGTTAACTCCCAGGTTGGACTTAAAATATGTTCTCTCTTCCAAACTGGTGCTTTTTGTGTTCCCACACTGCAGCAACCATTAGGTCCCCTGGAAAAACCCTTACTCTACACAAATTGCATTCATTGTTTTTTTATGTTTACACCTTTAGGGTGTGATACCACTCACTGAGTCATAAACTTTTAGATATTATTGTTTATTTATAAGAGATAAAAGCTGTGTGTTTGAAGTGGATAGAAGAAGGGAAGGAATAACAGCCGATCCACACAAGTATTTTCTTCAACAGTTCGTAATCTTCCATAAATACAGGGAACCAGACTTGAAGGGATTTAAAAGGGTAAAGAGCAAGAGACAAAATGAACAAAGGACAGTATCACCTATCCCCAATTTCTCAGAGTATCATCAGTAGCACCAGGAGAAAAGCTGCCCATGTTAGTGGCCCATAAAAACATCCATTACAAATTTGCCATCCGCTGCAGACAGCCACAATTCAGCCTAAACATAATCATAATACTAATATATAATAATAATCATAATCATCTGGAGATATCCTCTTCAGTAATGTTCCTACTAAGTTTGGTGAAACTGTGCTTTAGTTATTTTGTACACAGACACAAAGAGGGATCTGTGTTATTACCTGGCACCAAGGACAACTTTGGATGTTCGGCGGAAACATTTTGAATACATGTAAATTGCTCTTTCACAACAGTAGACAAATGAGCCCTTTAATGAAGGCCTCGTCGTCAAATGAACGACGAGGCCTTCCAATGAAATGTCCAGACAGTTGAGTTATGAAGGATCAGTGGGAACAGACCACAGGTCAGCTCATACAGAACCGGTTGATAAAAGCAGCTCAACTGTCACAACGATGCAGAGAAAGTTTACAAACCGCCTCCGGTCCAAAGTCCTGCTTTCCCGTTTCTGTTCTTCTTACCTTTTTCTTGTTCTCTGTCTTGTCTCGTCGACAGTGTCCTGCAGACTTAACCACGGTGCCAAGAGCAGTTTGTGCCACACTTGACAGTTTGAGCACACGCTTTTCAAAGCGGGTTAAAAGCAGTGGTCACGTTTTCCCCCATAGTCACAAGATTTTGCCATGGGGCCTAAGATGTGGTTGAACACTGTAGCCTCATCTCAGAAGTTGTTTCCTGCAGTTTGAGTCTTTTAACCTTAGTATTTCTCTTCCTGTCGACGAAGCCCAGTCAACAAAGTCCTTACCGCAAATTTGACCCTTCTTTTTGGAATTTACATGGAATTACCTCATTTCTTTTAGCTAAGAAAAGCAGACATTCATAATTATTTTGACTATGAGCAGATGGAACATATGTCAAAGCTAATACAAGATCCTGTTTTGAAACCATTTCGATTTTGTTAATGGAAGCGAATAATGACACTTGCTGTCAATTTTTGAAATCCTAAAATTGTGTGAAATAAATAATCAGTAATTTTATTTCTGAAGAACGTTGTAAGAAAACATCCATGTTATTTTCAGGCTGTCAAAAAGCATTTGAAAACAGGTCAAATTGAACCCAAGGACAACAGGAAGGTTAATGAACCTGCTTATCACGTTTAATTTTCTCTACCAGTAGGAATTTTGCCAATAGAAATCCTGAACACAAATACTAATTGCAATCTGCCTTCTGTTCTGTCAATGACTTATCAACCTTTTCCTTGTCAAATCCTTCAAAATGCAGATGCACCAAAAGTTGCACAATCTTTATTAGAAGAAGAAAAGGCAGTTGTTTCTGCCGGAGACTCTGCCGTTCCACCACAGAAATAATGAAGTGTTATATAACGTCCTTTGTCACGAGGAATGCCAGTGAGTAGGATGACTTTTTGGACACAAGCTGTTCCCCGCTGCAGCATCTACTCATTATCCTATAGCCTGGTCTGTAACAAGCACAGCTGACGTGTGTGTCGACTTCCAGACATGAACAACACCCCTATAACAACCTGCTCCAGTGTGGGCACCTTCACACCGGCTGCAGCTAAACTTCCCCATCAGCCTGCACAATTTCACACTTAATTTTCTGACCTTTCTGCCTCTTTATGTGGATTTCTCCTCTTACTTTGCATATCTCCTCAACATAAACAGCTGCTTTTGTGCAAATCAAATCAATGCCGCTGCAGTGGCTGACGGCAACTCCCCAGCACGTATTTATCTTTTCACCACATTATCTTAATTAGCCAACAGGGCCGGGCCCTAAACTGGCAGCGGCGTATTAAGAAATATCTAGGGTGCCGTGTTTTTGTTAAGAAGGCTGACTGTTGCTCTGCCGGGATCTATCAAGGGGAGAAAATATTGCACTTTTTGATGACATCTCTAATGCCGTGGCCTGGAGAAAAAAAGCGACTCAGCTTTACTTATTTTTTTCCGCCTTGAGGAGGACATATTGCGGTGACAACAGTGATGAAGGATAAGAGATCCGGATCCATCTCTGTCCTTATTATACTTACTTTTCTTATTTTCTTCCTGTCGCTCTCGCTCTCCTCCTCCGCCCACCTGACCTGCTTTCCACCGCTGTCACTTCATCTGTATTTTTCTTCCTTCCCTTAATTACATCTTCTTACTCTTCATATTTCTATGACTCTACCTGCATCCTGCATCTCTCTCTCTCTCTCTCTCTCTCTCTCTCTCTCTCTCTCTCTCTCTCTCTCTCTCTCTCTCAGCAGGTGAAAATGATGGTTACAAACCCAGTAGTCAGAGGAAAATGATTGAATCCAACAGCAGTAGAAATGTAATATTTTCTCCCTGTGCAGTAGACCATAGTAAACCTGGGCTGAGGAAACCTATTGAGGCATGGTTGGTGGTTCTGTTTGTGCGCGTTTGTGTGTATGTGCATGTGTGTGTGTGTGTGTGTGTTTTACAAGCCATGGTTTACTGGACAGTGGGGAGTGAGGAGTGTCATGACAGATAAGAAGGAGACAGAAAATGAAGGAAAGGAGATGGAAAATGAGATTGGTTGGGAATCGCTGAGAAAAAGAGCAAAAAAGATGAAGAAAGAAACAGGTAGAAATTCAGCACAAAACAAATTCAAAGATAAATCATGAACGTACAGTTTGATAGACAGTAGGTAGAAAGAGCCTGACTAATAGTGTATATCAGAATAGTGTGTGTCTGTGTAACACGGAGCAGTGGGACAGGGGCCGAGGTGAACTGAGGGGCAGATCATGACAGCGCTAAAGACGGAGTTGACCTTGTCGGCTGCATGAGAATTATTCAAACGCTGGAGTCATGCTCACCTTCAGCGTGCTGAAAAATGGTGCCGCAGGTGAACCGATGTGCCAGCGAACATCACGCACCGTGTGCACCTGAGGACCAGAGAACAAAAATACACTTTTGACACACGGGTTGGCTGGAAATAGAATGGTAGTGTGTCATCTCTCGCTGTTGGGATACTTTATTCACATGCATTGTGTGTGTGTCCGTGTGTGTGCCTGTCCATGTGTGTCTGTGTGTGTGTGTGTGTGTGTGCGTGTGCGTGTGCGTGCGTGTGCGTGCTTTGTTACAGCAGGACACTCTCACACATCAAGGTCAAAGCGTTCATTGTCATATATACAGTCCTGTACAATGAAACTCTTTCTTTGCCTTCCACTATGAATACCGTACATAACATTATTGTGTGTGTCTGTGCGTGTGCGTCTGCGTCATTATGTAACTGTCATGATTCTGCACTCACCAGTAGCCTAAGTATTTTAATAGAAAAGAGTGTAGGTGGTTAACAGTGCTACTGAAATGGGAAAAGCACTTGAACATGCTGATGGATTTACAGCCTTTAAGAGTGCAAACTGTAAACAGACAAACTAAAATGGGTGTTTAATTCTAAAGTCACTTAAACAGGATTTCATATTTGTTGGATAGTGGATCTCAGCAAATATCAGTGGCTGTGGCTCAAGAGTAAGAGTGGAAGGTCGGTGGTTCGAATCCCGTCTCAGTCCCTGCCGATCTGTCCCTGGGAAAGACACTGAATCATATGTGTGCGTATAGAAGCTCTGCATGAATGTGAGTGGGACTTGGACTCTAAAGCACTTTGAGTATTCCAAAAGAAAGTGGTTAAGTCTTTTTATCATTTTACTGTTTAACAGTAGGGATGTGAAATTATTCAAAGAAGTTCTTAAAAACATTTATATCAAATCTGCAATGTTGACAATATTCACCTCTTGTCAAGCTTGTAACACACAAGAAGATGATGGCATCAAATTGTACTGATGGTGAGCGGCAGCCTGAAGATGTCAGGACGTCTGTCGACACTAACAGACATGACACAGGTTTTTAGATGTGTGGCACAATTTGTGGGTCATTGTCAAGATCAGCTGTTGTTTCCTTGTCACATGTCCACTGTTATATTTATGATTGACAGTGTAATGACCCATGTCTAGTAGGAAGTGGGCTGAGAATGATTAATGTCCTCGATTGGCGTCACAATAATGGTCATGAAGGGTCTCCACCTTCCCCCTGAGCTCCGCAGCCTCCCTGTCCAATCTCGCCAATGTCAAGTCATAAATAAATGGCGGAGAATGTTCTTCAGGAGAAGTCCTTATACATTATTGTGACATTAATGTCTTTTCCTTCTCCATCAGGGAAGAGTCCGTACCTCATGTTCACCAACCGCCACGAGATCCGCCGCATCGACCTGCTGAAGAGCGAATACACACAAGTGGTTCCCACGCTGAAAAACGCCGTGGCCCTGGATGTAGACGTTTCCACCAACAAGATGTTCTGGTGTGATTTATATCATCGTAAAATATACAGGTACACACACACACACACACACACACACACACACACACACACACACACACACACACACTGGGAGTACAGTACGTATGATTTGTGCTGCCCATAAAAAGCATGAATGGTGGAGCACAGAGTCGGGACTTCAGGAGTTTAGATAACACTCTTTCCTCGTCCTTCTGTCATTCTCTTTCTCCCGCATCCATCCATCTTGTCTGCTGCAACTTGGCACACCTTCTGGTGGCGTGTCAGTCCCACATGGTGTGTGTGTGTGTCTGTGGGTGTGTCTGTCGGTGTGCGTGTGAGAGAGAGAGAGAGAGAGAGAGAGAGAGAGAGAGAGAGAGAGAGAGAGAGAGAGAGAGAGAGAGAGAGAGAGTGTCAATCACACCTGCAGGGCTCTGTCACCCGTCTGACAGTAAAGGTGGAGCTGTACGTCCTTCGCAAACACGTGTGCACACATGCAAGTTCATTCACAGTGTGTATGTGTGTGCGTGTGTCACCCTGGCGGCTGGCAGGTAGTGGGAGGGGTCCTCTATCATCTCAGCCGAGCCATATGCTCCCTTTAATTTCACTGCTTCAATAATCACCACCATTACTCATCTACATGTACACACACATTAACACACACATGCACATACTCCAACACACATTCAAGGTTCTCGTGACAGAGCGAGGACAGATGGTCTAATACGTCACGATAAAGTCTACTTTGAAAACAGCAAATAAACACACAAACACTTGTGGCTCAAATTGTCCAGTTTAATCTACTTTGGTTGTTTTTGCCTCATTTTATTTTCTTCATTTCATCCTTTAAAAACAAACTTTCTTTTATTTAAGTATAAAAGTGAACCAAGTGTTTTTTGTTGCATGTTTTTCGTGTTGGGGTTAGGTTCAAAGTTGCTTTACCCCAATTAGAGAGAAAGTCCAAACACTTTGTTTCTTCATTTCCGGAATTCTTTGCTGTTTCCTTTGATTGCAGTTGTTTTAGTTTTATCTAAATGATCGATCCCACCTCCTGCTCAGACGTCTTACTCTCCACAGAGGTAGTTATCCCTGTGGTACAAATACGTTTTATCACATGGAATTAGCTGTTTACTTAATGGCGATCTTTCCTCATTGGCCCCCGACCGTGACGTTTTCTTTTTTCAGGCTAATTCAGAGTGATTAGCATGCTACGGGTCGATGACTTGTTATCTTCCCCCCCATGATGGAGATGTCTGTTGCAAACATTAATACAGCCAATTAAAGATGCAATCTGCTCGCTGTATTGGACTCATCTCTCTCTGTCCTATTCCTCATTGCAGTCCTACCCCTCCGTTCATCCTCCAACCTGTTCATCCCCGTCTGTGTACACATTTTAACTGTAGTGAGTAAAAAGTCTGTGAAAAAATGTGGCAGTACAGTCAAATATTGGAAGTCAATTACCTATGCATGATATATCAGCTAGAATATGTTCTCCAGGCTTTGTAAAAGTTTGTTAAAATATTTGTTTTCACGGTGTTTGGCTGATTTTGTGGGAATTTCTAGGATTGGCCAATCAGCTGGACTCAAAGTGCTGAACACAACCACTGAAACAGGATGGATTTAAGTATTTAAACACAGGGAATAAATGTTCTGTGGGAGGGGAGGCTGACCAGTAACAAGGGAAGCCATCACGCCGAGGTGAAGGGGGGGGAAAGGGGGAGTCTGGGGTTCAGATCAGAGTGTGGCTGAGGAGCTGTCAGAGCGTGACAGGTAACTGGAAAGAGCAGATGTAAAAAAACAAAACAATGATCAGGATACAGACAGCGAGGCACAAAAACAAGTCTTCCACAATACAAGCTGGGATCAGACAAGGTTTGTCCAAAGCTTGAGCACCACGAGTCAAAACCATGTTCTGGCACTGTAGTGGTTTTCAGGCCAGTTCTGGTATTTTACAACCTGGACCCTAATAAGATAGCATCATAGCCACTGCTGCCGTGTCGCGGCTGCCGGCAAACACGATCAACTTAACCAGTTCCAAATGTTTTTGCTGGAAAAATACCGTAATTCCCCTTTAAATACTCGGAGGACAACAATGAGGTGGAGGTCACACCTGACCAACACCACATACTAAAAGAGTACAAAGTGTGGGCAAAGCATAACACACACAAGCAAGCATGAACTCAAAGGATCCCAAAGGTTTCCCCAATTCTAACAGAAACATAACTTTTTATCCCGGCTTACATGGAGCGCTGCTGCATGAGGAACATGAGGGATTTCATCCAAGTCCACTTGGCCTCCCTCGTTTTAATTTGCCCCCGGACTGAGAGACAGGTGTTGGATCCATGTTTTAAACCCTGAGACACGAAAGAGAAACCTCGCATTATCCATCACAAAGCAGCAGCAGCAGCAGGTTAACTTTTACCCCATGAAGACGTCTGGAGAGTCAAACACTAATTAACAACACATTCTGCTTCCAAGTCTCCAGCTCATCCATCTCCACCTCATCCCTCGCTCCAACTATCCCACCTGCCTCCTCCTCCGTTAGGCTGCTCCTCCCATCCACACTTCTCTCCATCGTCCGTGTGCTCTTTGCAAACACATCATGACGGGGGTGTTAATTGTGACGTTGTGTTTCCCAACCTTCTAACAAGACTATAATGTTCTATGTCAGAAAATGTGCGACGAGTGAAGGCCTTGAAGGAGCAGAGGAAAATGAAAAGAAAATACAGGGACAGAGGAATCAATGGACAGAGAGTCGGTGAGAGGCGTGAGGAAAATGTAGGAAATTGAAAAACCCAAAAGACGGACACACACAGATTGGAAGAGTGACAAAAAGGAAAAAGAGAGGCAGGTTGTTTTGTAAGCTGCTGATAGATGAAGACAGACTCATTCTCCCTGAGAGGTGCTGTCTGGTGGGAGGGCTCAGGTTGTTATAGAGGTGTCAGGTCTGGCTGCCCCTGACACAGCATCATCCTGAGTAAAGATTACCCAACATGTCCGACTTGGTATTAAAGCCATGTAGTACACAACCAGAGTAGACAGCAGCGATTCTTCTGAGTACAACTTTTTGTTGTTGTGGATTTGTTGCCGGTTTCTTTTTCTGCCTGCTCTGCAAATTATTGGATTTTCCATCGTTTCCATAACACTGACTCACACACCTCTCCTCTGCCGTCCACCAGTGCTTACATCAACAAGGCCAGTGACTCGTCGCAGCAGGTGACGCTCATCGACTCGCTCCAGTCCCCCGAGGGCCTCGCAGTCGACTGGGTCCACAAGAACATCTACTGGACGGACTCGGGCAACAAGAGCATCTCCGTTGCCACGGGAGACGGCAGGAAGAGGAAAGTGCTGATAGCCACCGAGCTGAGCGAGCCGCGGGCCATAGCGGTGGATCCGCACCAAGGGTGAGTTTGGGGGTGGAGGGATTAAAGATGAGGAAGAGGCTGAGCGATAGGATGCAAGTGGAACAAGCGTGTGGCTGTCAATGACTACATTTACATTGAGAGCAATATTCAGACACCTGACCTTATTCTGATTACCACATTCTTTTTGATTGTCTTTATATACTTCTTTACACTGGAACCAAGGGCATGTGTCATCAAGCAGTTGGTAAATTCGGCAAAATGCTGTGAAAACTCCAATAGGACGTTATTACATTAAAACATATATATTGTCTATATAATGTGTATTGTTGCTTATTTGGAGTATGATCTTATTCAGGATATGTTATTTAGAAAATGCTGTTTACATGAAGTCGTATTCAGACTATTGGTTTTATCAGGTTAATATCAGAATCTTTTTGTCCATATTAACACGTCTATTGTCTCCAAATAGGCTAAAAGCACAACATTATTACGTAGGAACAAACTTTGCCCTCCAGCATTTTGACTACACCATCACAAAACTATTCCTTGTACTGCAGCGATCAGTTTGATTAAGCAGTTTAACAATTATTTGCGGATTCAAGCTTTGTCTCGGCTCATTAACGCTATAAACCTAGACGAGCATGAAGGACACACCGATGAACCCAGGTTTTCATTGGTTTCTTTTTGTCACACATACACACACATTTGAAAGGGTCCAAGTTCACAGGGCACGCTGTTTGGCTTTTAACGTGAAGTCTTCAGAAGTTAAATTGTTGAATTTGTTGAGAGAAAATAGGATAAAGACAAACGGGGACGTTGTGTGAATTCATCCTGTCAATCACTAACTTGTCGGCACATCTCCTCACAGGTTTATGTACTGGTCAGACTGGGGAGGTCAGGCCAAAATTGAGAAGGCTGGGATGAATGGAGTGGACCGACAGGTTTTGGTGTCTGAACACATCGAGTGGCCCAACGGAATCACCCTGGGTAAGGAAAATAAAAATCTCTTGGAATATGGCAGATACAAATCTACAATATTAAAAAAATCCAGGTTACAGTGCTTTTGAAGGGAGAGAGAAATTCAGCACAAGGAAAAAAGGGACGGAGAGAGGGAGAGAGGCAGAAAGAGACAAACAACGAGAGTGGAGAGTAGAAAACAGTCGAGGGTTGCAGCAACCTCTGAGTAGTTCTTATTGTTATAGCTCAGTTTGTGTCTGGCTCTCATCAATCAAGCCAGCGAACACGGGCCGCCGAATTAATAAGCCAGACGCCGTGTGCCATCGATACCTCCCATCATCCCATTCAACTCCCTCCGCGGCCCCGGCCAATTTCTCTCAGCGGCCCTTCGCCTGCGGGAGAAGGAGACGCACGCGGTCGCCACACTCTGTGGAATTGAGGTGTCGCTGCATCTGTATGAAAACAAATTATTTTTTGAGTAAGGCGAAACGAGAGACTTGGCAAAGAGTTGCACTATAATGCTGCGGGAGAAAGGGGGTGAATTATTTTTCCCTTGCACATTGATTTTGAACAGAGCGGATGATTGTCTGAGGCCGGAGGGAAAGTTCTGAATGAAAAAGTGCTCGGTGGTTTCTTGGTTTCTCTTCGGCCTTGTTTTAGATCAGCACCTTGTCAGTGGGCTCAGCTGACTGGCCCGTAGCATGTGGTCAAATCCAAGCTTTATAAAGGAAAGTCAGGATCTTTATTCTATTTGAGACACTGTTGACGATTTCTAAGTTAAAGTGCCTGAAGTGGAAGTTGTAACGAGTCTAAAATCCACATTTTTATTGATTTTGAGATCAAATAAACATCGACACCTATGATCCTTAGAACTTCAAAAAAGCAAAGTCATACTGGGATTGTGTCCTTTTCTGTCAAATACAATGGAATCTGCATTTTCAAGCTAATCCCAGCACCACACGCCTCTGTGGCCCATAGCAACGGCGCAGTTGTCCGAAATGTAAACAGCATTGGAGACTTTACCCTTTAGAATAAAGTCCAGCAAGACTAATCAATTTGCTCAAGGGCACATATATATATATATTTTTTTTTCCCCCAGCAAAGAAGTCAACCGGCAATATCACAATCACATCTGTGTTTTCTCAGCGCAAGGTCTGAGCTGTCATGTCAAAGAAGATTGATGGTGTAGCTGCTGGGCCATTACATTCATACACTTCTCACCCGAGGCCTTTTCTCTTGGAATGACCTCTCTCTCTCTATTCGTCTCCCTTTCTTTCTTTCTTTCTTTCATTTTGTTCTCCTCCTTGGTTTCGGTCCTCCCCTCCTCCCCACCTTCGCAGACTTGTCCAACAGGCGTCTGTACTGGGTGGACTCCAAGCTCCACCTGCTGTCCAGTGTGGACCTGAACGGAGACAACCGCAAGGTCCTGCTGTCCTCCCTTCAGCACCTGGGACACCCGTTCGCCCTCACTGTCTTTGAGGTAGGGGAGATTAAAGCAACACTATATGTAACTTTCACTGAGCAACAGCGCCCCCTGCAGACACAAGTGTGAGACGAGGCACAATGACTTTGTCAGCGTGTTCTAGAGCGGCACAAAGATATTTGTCTTTTTCCAGTTTCACGTCAGTAACAATCAAACAACCCAAATCTAGAAAAAAGAAGGGGTTCAGTCAACAAAACGCACGAGTGCTTTTACTTTGATACGGGTACAGGAAATGTTGAAAATATTTTGTTCGTGACATATTCGACAGGCGGATAGAAACTGTGGAGAAAGATCATTTTCACTGTCTATTTTGTTGTAAATCGTACACAGAGAAAATAGACCTTGACTCTGTAGAAGAGCAGCGCGGCTCTGACCTGATATGATGGACGCCTAAATGAAAAGCAAGTGTAAGAGTCACTTGTACTGTCGCTTGTTTCTGTTTGAAGCACATACTGGTCTTGACAGAGTGTCCTTAAGGGTGGAAGATTAAAACATTGAGTAACAGAGATGAGTCCGCGCAGGAACATTGACCAAGACGTGGAGGTTTTTTTTAAAGCGCAGCAGCAGCAGGAAGAACCCAGAGAATGATCTTCTCAAAGAGTCACAGTAGAGCACCGCAATCAATGAAACTAATTTGGGTGTATTTATTGAGGCATGAGTGAGTCAGTCTGTTAGAGCCCATCAAGTGCAGATGGTGTGGAAAAGAGAGGCAGGGGAGAGCGAGGATGAAGGGAGGAGAGAGGGAGGTGAAGTGTGATCAGCTCCACACACACACTGTGATGATGAGGAGCAAAGGGAAGAGGGGACATCCATCATGTCCAGCTGTGTGTGTGTGTGTGTGTGTGTGTGTGTGTGTGTGTGTGTGTGTGTGTGTGTGTGTGTGTGTGTGTGTGTGTGTGTGTGTGTGTGTGTGTGTGTGTGTGTGTGTGTGTGTGTGTGTGTGTGTGTGAAAACAGATGAATAAAACCAGTGTTTCGGGGCAGCAGTGAAAGTTCATCCCTGGAGATTAATGGCTCCTCTGGTCTTTGTTCCTCTGGTTATGATACAGAACAAATTAAAAAGCCTTTACCAGCTCAGCGGTTAGTCCTGCTCCCACCACACCGATCAGGTTTCATTCTTCTGAGATGTGAACTGAAGCCTTTTCTTGTTCCTTTCATTTTGTTTGTGTCATATCTGGGAAATTAGCTTCAAGGGAGCGTTTTGGCCTCTTTGGCCTCAGTAGAACTGGTTACAAGGCTCAGTTAGCTTGTGTTGTGGATGACTCTACATCATACTTTACATCAGATCAGCAGTTATTGAACTGAAGATGTTGAAAAGATCATTTTATTTATTTATTTATTAGATTTGCAACAAAAGAACAAAAGCATGCTATGGATGGCTGTACAGATTTCCAGTTGATCCTTCTCAGCAGTTCATATGTAACAAATTCATGTTGGAATTTATCTTTGAGGAGGTTTGGATTATTTATTTCTGGGGGCCAATGCCGACTGATATTAGGGAGTAAAACCTTTTTGATAACAAAATATCGTCCGTTATATATTTTCAAAAATGGCACTGAATCCTAAGATGTCGTTATCAAAACCTTAGGACAAAGAAATGTAATTGATATTTGACAGTTCAACCATAAACTTTATTATAAATATCTATGAATAAAAACAAAACGCAAATACAACCGAATATGTAGAATTTGACTTACGGAAATAAACGTAATTTTCTTTAACGTTCATCTCTGCGATGTCCATTCTGTAAAAGAAAGGTTTTCATATTGCCCTGCTTCATGGAGCAAATCTAATTTGAGCGTTCGATTGGTTGATTAGTTGATAAACAAATGAATAATCATAAAACTATTTTGGTAATTGATGGGGTTTTTTCGTCAAAAATGTAAAAAGCAATTTCTTTTTCTGAAATTTGAGTATTTGATCAAAATGTGGACCAACTGTGTGTATTAAGTAACATTCATAATTTAAAAAAATCCTAATTTACCAGCTCCTATGAGCATGTACCTTCATCTCACAGAGTATTACTCAACCCAGGGTTTCTATTGTACATCAAAGTCTGAACACGCCACCATCAAACACACACATGCAAACCCTTCCAGTCGGTGTCCTCGCCCCCTGCCAAGTAATTCAAGCCCTGAGGAAATGTAGATCGCACAGACATCCAGAGAGTAATGTTTTCTCTTTCTTCAGCTTCAGTATCACTGCATTGTTTTTATCCCCTCTTTGTTTGACCCGAGGGGATAGAAGAGAAGATGAGATGTGTTTGGGAGGAAGAAGCCAAGAGGAGGATGGTGATTGAAAGACATAAAATACGATCAGGAAGAAAAAATATAAAAAGGATGTTTGTCCTCTTGCCATGAGCTGCTGAGCTGTAGGAGGACTTAGGCTTTAAAGTCCCCTGCATCCACACAGCTCCAACTACGTATGGTCAGATTTGCCTTCAGTCAAGCAAAATTGTCTGAATGGATTTGATGTTAACAGGTCATATTGATGTTATAAAGAAATATTCTCTCCTAAAAAGGTTCCTGGTGCTCACAGAATAAAACACATTCTCAAGCTCAAATCTCACATAAGCTGCTTTCAGACATTTTCCATGTGAGAAAACAGCAGAAAACGTCCTGAAATGATGACGTTGATGGGAAACAGTAAGAATACAAATTTCTCTTGATGAAGAAGAGCGGCCATACTCATAGAAGACACTGATGAAGATGTCAACTTGGAAAGGCAACAAGATTCGAGAGCTTTTGGCGATGAAGACTGATGCCGGTGTCGATGTGCTGTAAAGAAAAACACCTGATCTCAACGGCGGGAGAATTTAAACGTCATGTCCTGCCTGAATGGTTCAAACCTTTTCCTGTTGCTTTGATCGCGTCTCACTTGAATAATCTCCCGTTGCGTTCTTCATATGTAAAAGGAAAACCTCCGGAAAATGTCTGGATCCAATTTTCTGGATATTTTCATGTCTGAAAACGGCTCTCGAGTTCAATCAATTTCGATTGACTTGCGCTTGTGTGACCACCCACACCCACGGTCCAGGGCAGAGGTCTAATCGGGTGGAAATACCTGTGTGGGTGAACCATGCATGTGGAAAAGACTTTAATACTCTGTTGAAGCTTAGCAGAGATTAACAGAAAACATCTCCTAAAGCCACAGATTTAACACCAAGCCCACGTTAATATTTCACAACTTGGGTTGATGCAACAAAAGAACACATATCAAACCGAAAACAGAATCAAAGGCTTCAGAAGTTGAGAGGGTCGGCTTTGTCTGAGCTTTTCATTTGTTCCTCTCAAGAAGGCAGGAGGCACCAAAAGCTCATCAGGCTGACGAGCATTTGTTGTTCTGGGACGGAATCATGACAAAAATCATCAAGGGCTGTTCTCCCCACGACATTAAAAACACTCCAGCATCCATTTACTCTCATCCCCATGACAACCAGAGTCGGACAGCTCCGACCGAAGTGATGTGTTCAGGGGAGATTGTTCTTGTGTCCGTGCTCCGACACCTGAAGGATTCACCTTGATCCAGCGATGAAGAGCGTCGACCTGCTCGGGTCTTCGTCGCCTTTTGAAGCTTTCAAGGTGACGGAGAAGCGACAGATGCAGCGACTGACAGAGGAGAAGTCAAAAGAGGAAAAACAGAAGTGGAGGCTGACGGAGAGACGGAGAGAGACATCTGCGGAGAGAAAGAAGGCAAAGGCGGAGATGGAATGATAGATTTCAGTATTGGTTTATCGCCGTGGATGATATTTGTCTTTCATTGTTTCAGCGCTGCTGTCAGATGAGTAAAGGTTATCTGAATCTGAGATGCGGGGGGGGACGGAGCGATAGGGAGCTCAGAGAAAGATGGAAAAGGAGAAGGTGAGAGAAAGGTTAAATCCGCAGATAACTCAGCATAAACGGAGAACAGGGATTATAGCTATGACTGAGACACGCGCACACACAAGACAAATCTGTGGTCGGACCCCTGCAGGTCCTCGACCTTTTATGGAGAGGATGAAACTGTAAACACAGTCACAGCTGAATGATAAAAATACAAACAGGAGCCACCATAACCTGCTGAAGCCTTTCGGCAGTCCCACTCTCTGTTCATCATTTGTCTGTAACGCGCCTGTGAGCTCATCGTCTCTGCGTTTTCTTTTTTCGCTATAATTTTCTGTGATTTTCTTAATTGAAGTGTGTCTGTGTAAGAGGAGCAGTCTGCAGTTGCCTTGGAAACCCTGCGCTTGTATCCTGTCGTCCTGTAGTATCACCAAAGAGGATGTGAAGAGGTGTGAGAGGGAGGAAAATGAATGGACAAAGAGTCAGAGGTGAAAGACGAGAGAGAAACCTCACAGGTTTGAGCCTGCAGAGCTTATCCATTTATTTCCAGGTGAAAGAAAAGCAGCTAATGGAAGAACAAGTCCTTTAAATTATTTTATTTACTGTACAAAAAAAGCCTTTTTAATATCTACCAGGTATTTATAATCATACACCAGCAGCTCAAAGTCCTAATATATATATACCACATGATACCAGTGTCTTCCATCGGTAGTGTTTGGCATCACTATGATATCACCTGATGGTCAGAGTTCTGTAATGAAATGTTGAAGACATATTTTCTGAGGGAGCTTTCACATCCACCTTGTTTGGTTCAGACCTTCAGACCTTTCAGTCGAAACCTAAAATTGTAAAAGGAGCCTGTGACCCCCGGAGCCATATTTAGTCTGAGGTGAGGTCCGAGTCAAACTGACCCACGGCTCTGCTCGTCTGCAGCATCAAAATATATTTTTAATAGGTCCGACTTTCTGACCAATCGCAGGAGGTTGGGACAGCATCAAAAATTAGAAGATGAAAACGACAGGACTGCCTGTAGTCTTCACCTCCGATGACGTGTTTGAACGACGAGGACGTTCATTTTGTTGGTGCTAAAATGGAAGTGAGGTTGATGTCCGCTCCCTAAATGACAGTGTGAACTAACCTGATCAAATATAAACAATGTAAGACATCAATCTTTGTTCGCACCTTATTTCAGACTTTCAGGAGAACACTAGTCAGACATCAGAGATGATAATTCTCAGTTTAGACACTTCACTGCAGCGCTGGGTCAAGGTTTACTCTCAGTATTCATTCAACAAGAAATTTTACGAGACAGTGAAATGTGCAGAGTTCATGTAGCTCTCTGGGGAAATATCAATCACACGTGAGAGATACTTTCTTTCCTTACATGTACAAAGGACATACAAACAGTATTCAGCTTCTGCAGAAGTAGAGTATGCATTTTTCTTGACCTTGACCTTTCTTGACATGAACCAGTAAATCAGCCTCCACTGGCCATAACATATGAATCATGATAAATGATAGATAAACTCAGAGAGTGATGTACGTCCAACATATGGACATGAAAAAGAAAGTGCATTGATAGTCAGAGCAATATCTCAATAACAATATCTCTATGGTTGATTTTAAGCAGCGATGACTTAAATCTAAATGTGACTAAACACGCGGAGGCAGTGTTTTTCCAGTAACAGGACCCTGCATTAAAAACAAAGCTGGTGCATTTAAGTGCATGTTAATTTAATTAAACATTCATTGTTAGGATGTGCATATATCTCTGCAACACACTGCAGAATATTTTTACTGGAATCCTTTCATCTCTAAAAAAAAATCTTTATGCAGAATTCCCCAGAACAGTTTCCTTGGACAATTGCTGTTTAACATATTTACAGACTAAATGTAATTTATTCTATTTAAATGCATTGCAGCTCTATGCAGATGATGCTAAATGTTCACTTGGGATATGGTTACATGACAGAAGTAAAAGACATGAGTCTGAATTACAATAAATTCATGATCAGACATGAGGAAACAAACTTTTTCTCACTATAACAAGAACTAAATATTTTGCGTTTAACCACAAATTTATTTATAAGCTATTTCTGCAACAATCTTCAATCTTCTGGAGCCAACTTGTTTCAGACGATGCTCTGCTCTTCCTCTTTTTAGTCATGACTGAGAAGAAATCAGGGAAACTACCAAACATTGTGTGTTTCCAGCTTCTCCAGTGAATCATTTGATCCTTTTCTTCTTCCTCATGTGCTGATGAACTGAATATTTTGGGGTTTTGTTTTATCGACAGAAATTATTAATAAATAAAGAAGATAAATGAAACAGCTTAAGTTCTTGCGACGGCACAAGTCACATTAAGTCTTTTTATTTTATTTTATTGTGTCTGAAGTCTTTTTACTGAGCCTGACAGATGTGAATCTTTGTGGAACGATGAGATGATGCTTTATTTTTCCTCTTTTTTTGTCACGGGTTCTTTCACACAGAAGATGAATATTACACTTTTTTCAGAAGGAGCGTTTGCACAGTGAATAAAGGAAGTAAGGAATCTCTGTAGACTAAAGTAGTTTCACTAGAACAAGCTCATCATCTCTGGATTATACTGAAGAATGAGCCGCTGCAAATTCATTTTCATTTGTTTATTCGTCACCTGCCTGGTGTGTCAAAGCCTTTAGGGTTCAACACTCAGTGACATGTACTTTTTCTTTGTTCTCTTTCTATGCAGGATCGTATTTACTGGACAGACTTGGAGGATGAGGCGATTTACAGCGCCAACCGACTGACGGGACATGATGTCGCCAAGGTGGCGGAGCACCTCAACAACCCCCTGGACCTCGTGGTGTTTCATGAACAGAGGCAGCCCAAAGGTAAGACAAGGAACCAATAACAACAACTTCATTTAAATTGTTCGCTTTACGATTAAACAAATGATGCAGGTAATACAATAAAAATACTACAAATAGTTTCAGCCATATCAATAGTGTCTCTCGCACGTGAGAGAGAAACGTGTGCACCCACGTTATCGCCATAGATTGAGTTAACTCTGTTGGAGACGCTGTACGTCTCCCACTGAATAAACATCAAATAAAAGTGATTCTTAAGATATGACATAAACATTTTAGTTCTAGGGCAGTGTAGAAAGAGATGAAGCAACCACGGCATTACTGAAAATAGTTTTATAGTAAATATTTGCCCAGTGTTGCCCGTCCGAGTATAATGTCAATAGTTCGTACAGACCCAAACATCCTGGGAAGTACAACATGTGATTCCTCTATGTTTCACTCCCTCCTAACAAAACCCTGAATATTTTATGTTCAGAAAAATCAATTTTCAAAGCCTTCATACACAATGAACTGTGTGTTCAAACTGATATGTGGCTGGCCTGTCAACTGATGTGTTTATTATTTGTTATAGTGATGGTTGCATGCCTAGGTGTGTGCATCTCTCCATGCGTGTGTGTGCAGGAGTTGGCGTCTCTCTCTGTGTGTGTGTGTGTGTGTGTGTGTGTGTGTGTGTGTGTGTGTGTGTGTGTGTGCACTTCTGTGTGTTTGGCAGTGTGTTCTAGCAATTTGTTTCCGTGAGTATGTTTTCATGCTTTGTTTTCTCCCCTCGCTCAGAGCAGTCTTGTCTGAGTGCCAGTGGGGAGCTAATTACGTTCCCTCATCAATAAATCAAGACTTCTGCTCAGAGAGAAATATCACAGAATTCAGCACGTTTTCTCCAAAATGCCAGTGAGAGCGAGTTATGAAACAACCGGGCCTAAGTCGGCTAAATGAAGATTTGATCAAACGTGACCTTGACTGAGGCAGTTTACAAGATGAGCCTCCTCTCTTCCATTTCATTTACAAATCTTTATATTCTTCTCTCTCACTTTTCATATATGTTTATTATGTACTGTATATTAATCCAAGAAAATCTGGAACCGCACAGCAGAAGGTGACGGCTCGTGTATCTTCCTTTAACCCCGATCAACATGTGTTAATTTTTTTTGACACACGTCATAAAAAGACCCGCTCCTCCTGACTCTCTTTGTTGTGCCTCTTTTATTATTTATCTCTGTATTTTTTTTTATCCGTGCGCAGTTGTTCTTTGAAGCCGACGTTCCCTGCTTTTGTTCTTTCTCTGCACCTACGGGAGGCGGTGCGGAGCAGAATGAGAGGACGGGACGCTGCAGCTGTTGCAACTTAAGAACAATCAGTTTTTTCCTCTGTCCTTTTCCCTGTTGCCTCCTTTTCTCTTTCTCTTCACTTTCCTGTTCCCACTTTTTCTTCCACCACTGTGGAATTTAAATGTTTCGTCAGATTGGGTCATGACATTCCCAAAGAGCCTCATTCCTCATTAATATGGAAAGCAGGTATATGTGCAGCGTCTAAGAATTTCATTGAGACCGTTCATATTACTGTACCGTGCTCATTACGCAGAGATACTGTACTGGAGCACGCGTGTATTCCCAGATTATTCAAAACTCTCTGTGCGTCGTGAGCTATGCAGCTTCCTCCCCTGATGGCTGCTGGTTCCTCTGATGTGTCGCTTCGCCCCCAATCAAGAGGCAGAATCGACCGCGACCTGACCTAATTCTGGTGCATTCCGCACATGGCAAAGAGGAGCAATGTTTTTGCACCACTCAAGAGTCTGCAGCTGGGAAAAAAACATGTAAATTTTTCATTTGAGTGGAGAGATTAGAGGAGAAAAGTTTAGAGACCCTTGTCTTAACCCGAGCATTTCTTCATTGGACCAGAAAATAGCCTCTGGAACGAATACAGCTCCCTAAATAAAACACTGTGAAAGTTTAAGTTTCGATTTTATGTTGCTTTGCTGCATGTTGCACAAAACAGTTATTAGGTAGGAAGTAGTGTACAAGTGTTTGCTCCTGGGCTTAAGAGGTTCTAGACCCTGTGCTCTTACACGAAGACATCGACATGGAAAGAAAACGAGATTTGAGAGCTTTGGGTCCGACCGAGGTTTCAATGTGCTGTAAACAAAAAAACGCTGCGTTTACATTTTGAACTTCCTCTTGCAAGCTCCACCCGGGTGCCACCGCTCACCTGAATGTTGTGGACGCTTTCTAATCTGGACGAATCACTGACTGCATTCGTCATATGTGGAATCCACAGTCTGGAGAAGGTCCAGAGCCATTTGTCATGTCTGAATACAGTTTGGGTTCTTTTGTACAGGAGCTTCCAGTTTTCTTTGTGGTTTCCCCATCAACCTTTTTTCACATCGGTGCCAGTTTTGCCGTTTGTTAGACAAAGTTCACTATTGCATTGACGCCTTTGATTATTACCGTAACCAAAACTGCTGCTCAGTTCTTCCAAACTATTCCATCTATAGTACAACTAAACCTCTGTGCTCACGTTTTCCCTTCACTCCTCTTCCTCTGCTCTGTTCCTGCTCTCGTCCCTCCAGCTCCCGACACCTGTAACATGGGCAGTCTACCCAACGGTGGCTGTGAGTACCTCTGCCTGAAGGCCCCTCAGATCACGGACCACTCCCCCAAGTACACCTGTGCCTGTCCTGAAGGAATGGAGCTGGGGCCGGACATGAGGCGCTGTGCTGTAGGTGAGTGGATCACACTGGGAACCAGTCAATCCCACTAACAGGGAGCTGATTGAAGGAACCTGACGAGGCATGAAGTCTGTCTCAGAGTGTCGGACCATAAGGATTTTTAAAGTGGAGCTTCACCCTCAACTCTGCTAAAATCGCTCCACCTCAAGTATTAAGTATTAATAGAAATCTATAAATAAATGTTCTGCTTTAAACTATTCAGTATATCAGAGGGTTTCTTATATGTGGGTGAAGGTCTGGGAACATTGCACAAGTGCTGACAGGTTCTGTTTGAGTTCATTTCTTTGTTGGTTCAGCAATAGAGTTGTTGCCTCCCATATTCAGACATGAGCTCAAACTCAAGCCCTGAAGTTTAACATTTAAGATAAGGTAATAACCTGTCAGTCAAATATGTAGAATAAACCATGTATTTATATAATACAAAATCCAGTTTGACTATTAAAACCCACATCTTAATAAAAAAGCATTTTCACGATTGACGCTTTTATCTGAATCCAGTATTTCCCGGTATCGGCCCTGAACATTGCCCCTTAATCTATTTAAATAGATTATAATGGATTGAAAAGCCGATTCCTTCAGTGGATTTGATACCTGTGTTTAAAAGTGTCACTGTCATGTGAAGTGGGTCAGGGATTCCCTGAGCTTACCCGTGTTTCCAGTCCACCGTCGTCATTCCTCCGACCTTATTTCACCACTCAGCCTGTCCCCATGTTCTCCCAACACAGCCACCACATTACTGAAGGAGTTCTCCTTAATGCACAATGTGTTGTACCTTGTGATTGGACAGGTGAGGTAAAGGTAGATGATGTATTTAGGCCACCATCAGTCAGTGGATCTGCAGATCAGGCAAAATGAGGTGACATCCAATTAGTTACTTACTGTTGTATGTTTTGTCCAAATCTTGGCTAGTTTGACCATTTATTCTGAGCAGTTCCATTGGTTGGTTGTGGGCAACACTACTGCACCTTGCACTTTGTCATCCCAGTGAATATTGGATTATTATGGATAGTTTTCTGCCTTGCGGTGTTTGAACCTGGGCACTGCATCCCGGCCCGGCAGCAAGACGCCATCACATATATGATGTGCTCGTCAGCTGTGAGTCAAATCTTTTGTCCTGTTCCTCAGTTCGACCCAGAACAACCACGACAGCTGTTCCAACCACAACCCCGACTACAGCTCCCACCACGACCACGACAACGGGCGCCACAACAACCAGCACAACTGTCACCACCACCACCCCCACGACAACACCCTCCACAACTCCCCCCACCACAACAAGTACCGCCGGTACCTCCACCACCACGCACAGGCCCTCGACCAGACGCCCGACAACAACAGCCTCTCCTCAGAGACCCAGAGCCACGTCGACGGCGCAGGCTCGGACCCCCGCCGCCACGAGCACGGAGACGACCAGCTTCCGCAGCACCAGTCAGACGTCAACGTCCACACGCACGCCTCTGTTAGGCCCCGTGGCCCCCAACAGCATCCAGAGAGAGAGCAACGGCAACCTCTCCCACAGAGGTAAGGATCGTGGTGAGTCTGTGCATGGGAATGTGCGGTTGTGTGCACACAGTGTGTGTGTGTGTGTGTGTGTGTGTGTGTGTGTGTGTGTGTGTGTGTGTGTGTGTGTGTGTGTGTGTGTGTGTGTGTGTGTGTGTGTGTGTGTGTGTGTTCGTCCATCTGCCGTCGCTACAGCTACCACCTGCCACTAAAGCAGCGTGGAGCTGAAAACTACCGCTTACATCAGTTTCCCTCGTTTCTCTGGCTTCCCCTCCATCTCTCTCTCTCTCTCTCTCTCTCTCTCTCTCTCTCTCTCTCTCTCTCTCTCTCTCTCACCGTCTGTCTTTCTACTGTATGTCATCTTTCTTTCTTTGCTTTTCCCACACACACACACACACACACACACACACACACACACACACACACACACACACACACACTCATGTATCTCTCAGTCTGTTCCCTGTTGGTCCCTCATGAGCAGCGTGTAACAGAGCTGTCAGAGCTAACAAACGACAGTCCCCTCCATTCTCGTCTTGCACCTCTCATCACTCATCCTCACTTTCTGACAGCCGCTCTACCTCTCTCTCTCCCTCTCTCTCTCCCTCTTTCTCTCTCCCTCTCTCTCTCCCTCTCTCTCCCTCTCTTTCACTCTCCCTCTGTGGCAGGATTCTTCTTTCTTTGTTTTTTGTTCTCACACAAACCGAGTTTTCGTGGCGCGCCAGAAAAATGCTGTTTTACAGTTTGTTGCCCAGACAAACAATGACAGCAGAGTGTAGCGGCAGTAACGATGGCTCACAAAGCCTCGCTAAGACTTAAATTGCATTTGGAAGCAGAAAGGAATCCTCGATAGCGCAGAAAAACAAAAAATGATAAACCGCTGGGCTGCACACCACACTGGGATAATTACATTGAAATCAGTATTTTCACCTCTTTAGTTCTTCCAGGAGTTTCTGCATGCAGACATCAACATAGACGCAAGGAGCCAAACTGCTCCTCGCAACAGTAAAAATAATCATTATCATCTAAATTAGTTGCTTTTTTTCACCACTTGGCTCATAAGGATTAGTAGAGCCCGATGGATACAGGCTTTTTCGGGCTAATGCTGATACCGATAATAGGTAATAAAAAAAGCTGAAGCTTATATTTTGCCTGGTATATATTAAAAAAATAATTGGCAATGATATTTTTCTCTCCACGGTTGTATAAGTGTTTTGGGAACTGTTGGGTTTCTCCATAAAAAAATTGTTAGATCTCGACCTTACGATGTAAAGTGCCTTGAGATAATGTGCATAATTTGCTATACTAATGAAATTTAATTAAATAAAGAAATTAATTCCGAAGATATAATCAAACTCGCATTACAAAGAAATGTTTAACAGTTTTACCATAAACTTTTAATAACTTTAAATAAAACAGGCGACCAAATAAATAGAACAATCTTTCCTGCTGTGTTTCGTCTGTGAAATAAAAGTTTTCATTTTGGCATTCGTCAACGCTGATAACGATATCGGCCGTAAACAAACCAATAAATTGTCTGCACTCTATTATTTAAGGTTCTTTCAGAGAGAGAACTCTGGAAATGTGGATCCGATCATTTGTTTGTCAACAGCCCCACAGCCCTTTTAAAGCCAGAGCAATAAAACCAACTTCTTCATGTCGTCAATGTAGAAGTATTTTATTAGAATGTCGCACCCTATTGCTGGAGAGAGAATAAGAGATGGAGGAGAAGATAGCAGTGGTTGTGTTGGTGAGAAAGAGTGTCAGCGGCTGTACTGTGTTTGAACTCCGATTTTACAATGCTGCATTTACATCAGAGACATTTCTCATTATAGTGAGAAATCAGGAGAGCGAGCGGCTTGGGGATGACAAAGGTAGAGGGAGAGGAGCGGGGGACGGATAATGGAAGTTTTAAATGGGTGTGAGGGTCGGAGGAAAAGGGAAGAGACAAGAGGAGGACGGGGAAATGAGAAAATGAGCCGGGGAAAGTAAATCTAAGGACTGTTAAATAAAAAGGGTACAGTGTTAAACAATAAAGACGCCGTAGAGGAACAAGCACAAACAGGGAGCGGGAAGGAACGTGACAGTGCAGCCTTCGAGCAGGGAGGACGGGAGTGAGGAAGAAAATGACACTGTTGTGGGGGGGAAAACACGTTTATAAGGATAAGAAGCGACAGGACGGAAAAAAAGAGGAAGGAGAGAAAGTGATTTCTTGGGAATTAAAGAGAATGGCTGCTGCAGCTGGTCTCATCGCTCCGGTGAAACTGGTTTTTTTAAAGAATTTCTAAGAGGCAGGAACATGTTTCCTCTGAAGTTGTCAGGCTCCTCGTCCCACCACAAGCGCTCTTCAGATGAGAGGTGGAGGAGACACGGAGGAGAAAATGGGGCATGAACGAGGCGTGTTTCCAAACCCACGGGCCATGTGTTATCATTTCTAACTCGGCGCACACTGTTGAGTTTGCCCGGCATCAGCTGCTACACACGTGCGGTGCTGCGGCTGCTGTCGTGTAGAACCAGGATGGATGATAACAAAAAAAAAAACAGCCGGTGCGCATGGCTGTAATATTCATCAATCTTTAAGCAGCATTAAACAAAATGCTGTCGCGCTGTCAAAGGATTGGGGAGATTTCTCCAAGTCCAATGTGCAGGAATCAATTCCAGAGTTTATCTCAAGTTAATGAGGCTCCTTGGTTTGATTAATGAAGTGAAGAGTTTCTCTTTTTAGCACCAAAGCACAGAAACACAGTCTGAGGGACAAACCGTATGATTTCAGGATTTTGGAGGCCTGTTAATTAAAGTTTGAGGCAGGTATGTCTGTAGCGTTGTGTCTGTAGTGATATGATGAAAAGAGCCGTACTGTGAATATCTTTAGAGGTGATCTCCGTTTGGTCCGACATAGAGAACTAGATGACAAAATCATCTGGGCAATTGTGCACATAAGTTGAGCCCCTACACATAATAAATAACAGACATATGTTTCCGAGTGAATAAACTCACAAAATAGAAATATGTCTCCTTTTAAGATTCTATTCTCTTCTCTTCTGTCTGTTGTTTAGAGTCTTTGGACCCTTTGGATGTCACTCGAGAAAATCTTAGTTCAGATTGAGGACATTTTGGGAAAGTTGGTCCGGTCCTCACTTTCTGACCCACTTTTAATGGGATGTTTGAGGTGAAGATTTTGGTTTAAGGGTTAGAATTAGGAATTTAGTTCTGATGGTTAAGGTTAGGATAAGGGGCTCGGGGATTCATTATGCCAAGTGTCCTCACTAAGGTAGATGTCGGACGTGTGTGAATGTGGGTTTATCAGACGGCAGTTTATTCTCTATATATCTGCCTTTATGAGCTATAAAATGTGTCTTAATTGTATTTTCCATTTCCTCACTCACTCAGTCACTGAGTCAGTTACTGTGCAGGGTCGGAGCTGTGATCTCTGTTAATCTGCCTCCCTGGACTTATTATCACCATCTGATCACACTCTGGCTAATGACTAGCCTGCTGCTAACAGGAGGTGTAGGATTAATGTCACTGACCTGCTGAAGGGTGAGAGTTGAAGGGGAGTGAGGACACAGAGCACGCGGAGAATAAATCCTCTCTGTGTTTGCATCGTCTTCATTCACAATATGAAGACATAGAAAACGAATGTCCCCACATCAGGTCAAGTTCTGTCCACGTCCCCTTTGTCTCTAAGTCCTTAGTCCCACAGCTTGTTTTAAACCTCGCCTCTATAATGTATCGCCTCCTAAAATCCACATTTACTTTTGAGCAGAACATGATTCACTGCTTGCTGAAATTGCATTTGTCTCCTCTTACATTAAAAAGCATCTCCTTGCATTTACATAGACGCCACGATGTGATTCATCAGCATTTGAAAGTGAAATCCGATGCATTCTCTGCACGTACATTATGTAAATACATGTGTGTTTTTTATGCTCTACGCAGCAAAGTTGTTTCTTCTCTCTGCCGAGGCCTTTCGGGGGGGGGGGGACGATGCTCCGGAGCAGAACTTTTTGCTGAGTTTTTATGTTTTTCTTTCTTCTTCTCTTCATCTTCAGCTGCGAGTGATCACTACCTCATAGGTAACAACATCACAGTCGCCGTTCTGGGGATAGTCATTCCGATCGGTGAGTACCCGACTCCGTGTGGTTGTTGTCTCCGCTCTCTGCCTGCCTGCTTCTCCCTCCTCGCTGCTCCGTCTCATGCTTGTCGCTCCAGTCCCGTACGTTTGTGTTTGCAGATGTGTGTTTGACTGTGTGTGTGTGTGTGTGTGTGTGTTTCCGTACCTGCATGTGTGCCACCGTGTGTTTCTACCCCCACTTCACTGATTTTAAAATGAGTTTATTGTTTGATTTTATAACAAAAAGAAGTGTCTTATGAACGTGTTGGTGATGTTTGTGCGTGCGTGTGTTGTCATTATTAGAGATATTTCAGCAAATGAAAAATTCAACTCACGACCAGCTGTTGTGGCATTAAGCTCATGCTTCCGTTGTGATCGTACGTTACACTCACGCTTCTATCAATCCAGTGCTCTGACCTATTTCTGTGACCCAGCGGACTGAGAACACATCAGTGTTGCAAAAGGAGGAAATATCAAAAGGGCTGAACGGGGGATTAATGAGATAAAACAGTGATTTTTGGCCCTGGAGCAGTGGAAATTTACAACCGAGGAAATAACAGGATATACATTATCGTTTCATCACTGCACCATGTTAATGAAGGTGAGACGTAACAACGGGAAATGCTTGTTACCAGCTTGGCAAAGTTAATCTTTTCTATTAGCTCTTGATTAAAATCTAAATTTATGGAAATAAGTAAAACATTCATGCCTAACTTAACCGAGAAATCATTTAAATGTGCAAATGACCTTATAGCAGCGGTATGTGGCAATATGGCGTTAATTGAGATCTCTTTCATCCTTAATATGAACACTTTGATTAGTTATGGGAACTCCGACGAATGGCGACGCTGTTATTTCCCCTCTTTTCATTCTCAACGATTGAGATACCAGCTCATTAAAACCACCGCAGAGACTGTTAACCCCGTCCAATCCATTCCCCCAACCCGTCCCCCATCGCGGCACATAAATCCCCCCATTCCGCATTTTTTTGGCAGCTTGGAAACATTAATTATGGTGGAGGTTCCGCCAGGGCCCGGATTTCTGCACCTCCGTTCCCTTCGTACGCAGCGTGCCCACCCACAGCTCCTCCGCCAGGGAACAACAGCCCCGACAATGCTTATTAGCTGAAGCAGGGCTGTTGTACCACTCTGTAATTGGAGTGAAAATGTTTTAAACGATACAAAAGCTGATTTTTTTTTATTTAAACCAGGGAGAATTCTTATTGTGTGTGTGTGTGTGTGTGTGTGTGTGTGTGTGTGTGTGTGTGTGTGTGTGTGTGTGTGTGTGTGTGTGTGTGTGTGTGTGTGTGTGTGTGTGTGTGTGTGTGTGTGTGTGTGTGTGTGTGTGTGTGTGTGTGTGTGTGTGTGTGTGTTAGAGAAGAACAAAGGCAGATCTGGGGTTTCCAGCCCGTGCTTACAGGGATCTCAAGTGCCTATCCAACAAAAGAGCAATTAGATGGGGCTTATGTTGCTGATGCAGACACATGTATGGATGTGAACACACACACACACACACACACACACACACACACACACAGTTGTTTTATCTCTCCTCATTGACACACATCTGGTTTGGCTGCTGCTCTCTCTCTCTCTCTCTCTCTCTCTCTCTCTCTCTCTCTCTCTCTCTCTCTCTCTCTCTCCCCGTCTACACACACACATCCACTCATACGTACACATGCACAAGGGTCCTACAGGGCAGCTTGGCAGTCATGCTGATATGGTAATGAGAGGAGAGAGACAGAGCTTATCTCAAATCCTCCAACCCCCACGCACCTCCACCGCCCCGCAACCCTCTCTCTCCTCTCCATCCTTTCATAGTCTCTCCCCCCCCCCCTTGTCCATTCTCCTCCCATAACCTCGGTCCGACCGTCTGCAGTTAGTGTTTAATTTTTATTTACTCAGGCGAGTGCAAAATTATAAATCATTGCCTCAGTGTAGCAGCACTGGTTTAATATGCTAATAACAGCTGCTGGGGTTTTATTCAAAAAGCCTAAAAGGTCTAATCAAAGTGTGTGTGTGCGTGTGTGTGTGTCAGTGCATGCAGGCATTTATCGTTTGCTAGTTGTGCATGGATTTGTTTGTTTTTGATCATTCTGTATAATTGATGGAATGTAATATAATGTATGTCTGCAAAATGAAGGCTCATTGTTTTAGCCATCTTTCCAGTTTGTAACGAAATATACAAACAAACACAGATTTTATTCTTTAGATAATTGATGGAAACTGAATTCTTCATGTAGAAAGTAATTAAAAACTAAATTTAGGGTGCTTTATACTATATTACATATGATATAATACTATATTAACGCCCTATATGGACTAGAGCAAAGGATTGTGGAACCAGAACCTGCTTCTTCACTTCAAACACAAGAGGGAGTGATAGTCGCCCACCTTTTTCCTTGATTTCGTTCCCCTTCCAAATACGGGTTACATTTCATTTTACTTGAAAATCAAAGTCAGAAAATAATGAGCCCTCAGAACTTGGAGGAACGTGTGTTTGTGTGTTTGTGTGTGAAACAGTGCTTAAAGCGCCGCTCTGTGTCCCCTGGGCTGTGTTAACGCTCCCGCCGTGTGTTGTTGTTGTTGTGTGTGTTAAACACATGCAGTCCCTATCCTTGCCACAGTGGTCATCGGATTGCTCTGCACCGGCGGCTACCTGGTCTGGCGCAACTGGCGGCGCAAGAACACCAAAAGCATGAATTTCGACAACCCGGTGTACCGCAAAACCACGGAGGACGACGACGACGAGATCCACATCGGACGACACAGCGAGTCCATCGGCCACGTCTACCCAGCAGTGAGTGGCAGCCACAGTCAGCCGTTCATAGCGCTGCCGCTAGGGGGCGGCGTCACAGACAGCAACTCTCACTGGTACTCAGGGGCGCCGATGCTCTCCAGCGGCAAATGAGAGGATCTGCGGAGGAAGTGAAGGAGTATTTTTTGAGATATGGGAGGATGCGCTGGGGTTTGGAGAAACCTGTTTGTTGTTACACGTAGGCCTGGTGGAAAGAAGGACCAGGCTTGCACACGCACACGTCCACATGCCGTAATCATACACACACACACACACACAAGCCCTTCACCAGCTCACCATGATCATTCACCTTCATAGACCATAATCATACAGTACATATGTTTATCAAAGCCTCATCCCCAAACCTGGTGTCCCATTTATTTCTACATCTATTTGTCCTGTTCCTGGAAGACATGTTTTTGTAGTCGGCCCTCTGTTTCCTGACCAAACTCACCAAATAGGCACATCTCATCCTTTGTTTACAAAAAGCAGCTGCGAAAGAATCACATTTTTTTTCCGGCACGCTCACTAGACGACAGAAAATATGCGCCACGAGGCAGCGCGCTCGTCAAAGAGGAAAGTCTGTGCTGTTTTTCGCTGCTAGAATAATAACAGAGGGCCATCCATACATTAAAGGGCCACTGAGCCTTAGATAATGACTGTCTGTCTCCGAGCAGTGAAACCGAGGTGTGTGCGCCGCGGTGGCATCTGTTTATTAGAGGAGCCAGAGTTATTTCAGTGTTGAGATGCCTTTGAGGAGGAAGAGGACTGACTCTAAAGTCATCGCAGAGGAGGAAGGACAAGTAGAGCACAGGATTAAACCACACTGCGAATAATAACACTTTTGTTTTGCACAGTAACACCATGACATTGCCCGTCCCTTATGTGAATTTTAGCTTTTATATTTCATCACAGCGTAAAAAGAAAAGAAAGTGGGGAACACGAATCCGAATCGAGGACAGTTGCAGAGTTGCAGACCACCCTGATTTCCCATCGATGCAGATATTCATCTTTTTAAGGCACAAAGCTGCGTATTCATACGAACTCTGGAGACAACACCAGCTGCGGTTTGCTCTCGCATGCACTTAGATGCAGAGTGCACTCGTCATCAGGACACTCCACACGTTTATTGAATATATTTGTTGGTTTTAAGTATCGGCGAGCGAGCGAGCGGGCGGGGGGGCAGCTAAAAGGGGATTACGGGGGGGGGGGGGGATGGGAGAGTAGCGCTTTGATCGGTTGGCATGGTAACACAGATTTCTTTGTGTTGCTCCGTAGAGGAAGGAGGCAAAGAATTCTGGGTATCACTGGCATGATGACAGACTCCGACACACTCACACTCACACACGCACTCACACTCACACACGCACTCACACTCACACACACACACAAAACAGGTGCTCGTCTGAGTCGTATTAAGATTCAAGGTCGAAGTAACAACCGGCCTGAGTGAAAGACTGAAGAGAGAGAACTCTACTCTCTCTCTCTCTCTCTCTCTCTCTCTTGTCTCCACCTCCTCTACAAATCTCTCTGATATTGTCATTTAATCTTTTGTACTTGTTTGCTTCCTCCTCTTTTTCCTTTTTCTTTCTTCTTCCCGTGGCAATGCTGCGACTCAGAGTGCCAGAGGAGTCAGGTTGGCATTACGTGGGCCAGACGTTTACAGCCGTAGGCATGCATCCTGCGTTCGACGCATAGAAACAGCCAGAGAAGGAGGGAAAGAGCAAGACGAGGCCGGTGGGAAAGAGGGTGAAGAGGAAGGTCAGGGAAAGCGAGGGCCGTCGGAGGAGAGAAACTAAATTCCTGGCTTCCACCTAAACTCGAATCTGCGTCTGTTTGCTTCCTCTGTTTTCTATCTCGCTTGCCCCTCTTTCTCTCTCTCTCTTTCTCTCCATCACCAGCCTTCTGAGGTAACCGTCTTTTTATCTGCTGTTTGCAGCGCGTGGCTCTGAGTCTGGAGGATGACGGCTATCCCTGAGGGGTGGGACGCAGCCCGCCCTCCCTCCCGGTCCCCGTCCTGGCCCCATCCACGGCCCCCTCCTCTCACCACAGCCTCCACACCACTGCAATGAGGCCAGTCCACCGCAGAGGAGAAAGATAAGGAGTCCTCACTTTGCCTTTAAGGAGCAGGGATGACTCGTACACTTCAGAAACGCCCCCCCCCCCCCTCCCCCTCTTCCCACTGGGGGTAACATTACTACCACTACTAGCCACTAAACTTTTCCTCTAGTGCTAGTTATTAGTAGCTTCCGCTCCTCTCCTCTCCTCTCGGCCTCTCGTTAGCAGTAGCGGTGTCTAAAAATGCTGCTTGATGATTTCCTTCAGACTAACCTCATTCGGCAGTCTCAGTGCACATTGTAAATAAGAAGGCTGCTGGCCACTGTACAAGGGGAAAGAAGCCAGCACTGGATATTTTTAATTCCTCAGATTATTTATTTGTATGCGTTTGCTGTTGTAAATATGTTTCTGAGCATCTCTCTCGGTGCAACAGAGAAAACAGATTTGTTCCAAGGAGACGCAGTTCGAAGGCAAGGACGTTATTTTTCTTTTACATCGTGAGTTGACAGAAGAGCGAATATCATCCCCTCAGATTCGCCCCTGAACGTACTGTATGTGAAATATAAATATAGCCAAGGGGAAAGGAGACATAAGACAGATGGGGGGGGGGGTTGTTTTGGGGTGAAAGAGTAAAGGAGGATGTTTCTTCTTTTGTGGATTTGTGCCACCAGAGGGTCGTGCCTCAAGGCAAAAAAGGCAGCAGGGCAGAAAAGGCAAAGGATTATGGGTAATCCTCTCCCCTGATATGAGCGCTATGCGTACAGTTTATGAAGAACTTGAGATTGTTTACTCGTTTTGCGAAGCGTGTCAGGATTCACGACTTTGTTCCTGAAGTTTTGCTCGTGTTTGAATCTGCTACCGTCGACCTCGTGGAGGTAAAGTTTCATTTTCAGACAAGAGACCTTTATGGGACTGTTTTTCAGATATGTGCTGAACTCTCCATCATGAATACACATTGTTTTAAATATTCTGCTGTGGCCTGTCCGTGATTTTCTGATGTTTTCTGTTGTTTAACGGTTGAATCTGTGTACATTTAAATGCGTAGTTGCACACACTGTATTGGAATCATGTAGGAAATGAAGTACAGGAAATGAAGTATCGGACATGAAGTTTGAGACGGCGAGGTCAGGGAATCAGAGGTTTCTACTGCATCAGGTTTTATTTTTACTGTTTGAAATGAAGAATCGATTCATTACATATCCTGACTAGAGGGTGAATACCCGACCCCCCGACATTCAGGTTCAGGTCGGGTTAGGTCACCTTGTTTGGACTCTCTGATTTAGTTTTAAGCTGCACATGCCGGTAATGGGGGTTTTCAGACATCGGTTCGGGTTCAGACCCAAAAACGCAGAATACCTGGCAGGTTCAGGTTGGACTTGGTTAATTATCTCTCTGGCTTGTTTGGGTTTGGACATGAAATCTCTAATTCTGACACAGAGCAGGAAAAAGCAGAAGTAATGGAGACAAAGTGAACGTGTGTATATTCTGTTAAACTACTGATATGAATATTATTAGCAATAGATATCTGCTAAGTGTATCTTTTCTTGCTGTATTTGTGCCTCTAATACTACTACTTTTTTTTTTTTTCAACCACAGTCAGTTTGAATCTGAGCGCACTCTAAATATCCTCCGGTGTTTCAGTGGCTGCACACCGCTGGCTTCGACGACTCAGAGCCTGATATCTGCCTCATCTCTCGTCCCCCTTTTTAACAACGTTTGTTTTCTGGATGAGATGGTGTCAGCGAGGAGGGGGGGGGGGGGGGTTACTGTTCATCGTGGTCGCGGGCCTTCCTGTTTCATACGAACAGATGACTAATTCGCCGAGGCTGACTGAGCCCAGCGCTGATTTGATGTGAGAGCTGGATAGGAGAGGAAAATGTGTAAACCAGCATAAAGAGCTGATCTTCCTCTGGCTCGCCACAGACGCGCTTCCAGCCCATTGAGCCAGATGGAACTCATGCCCATTGAATATGGCAATAATTGCTCATAATGTGTTGTAAAAGTGAATTACCAGAAGCCGTTAGGACGGAATAACACGGTCGCTGTTACACGTTGTCATGGAGAATTGACCGTCTTCCCATTCTGGGTGTCACTTAGTCTCCATGACGGACATTCTCACTATGTCAAGCACAGGTTTAATGCATTAAATATGATACAGGGCTGTTTCTCCTTGTTCTAACCATAGACTCGTCTTCCATTCTGAGAGTAACCAATCTGAACAGTGGTGCATTTCGGCTGAGCTGGGCTAAGGAGCGCTTCTGTTTGACTCATCGTTTATCTTATGATCAACCTGATGTATGACTGAATGAAAAGAAAAAGACAGAAGCAATGTAGTGCAAACATTCCCGTCTTTTAACATCTCAGTATAGATGCATACATTCATCAGAGTAGACACATTTACCCCTTTTCCACAAAGGCAGTTAAAGGGCCGAAAGGTTTTTCATAGCGTAGATTCTCGTGTAGCCACCACGGAGGAAGAGACTAAGTTGGACAGGAAATAGGTGCCAGGATTTAGACTGTACCATATGCAAACAGGTTTGAGCTCGAAAGACGAGTTGTTTATTTTGTCAGATTTCTGCTGATGTTGTGCCACACCCCTCAGAAGGACGGCCCTCTCCTCTCTTCTCTCACTTTATGACACAGTAGACGATTTGTACGTCTTGTACGCGTCGGGCAAACGGTCGTCCTCTTCGGCGGAGGATTGAGCGCCAGGGGAAGGCCATCTCCCTTCGTCTTCACCCTGTGCAGATGAGGCCAAGTGAAAAGCATTACATGGTGGAGGAGACTGTGACTCAGCTCAGCAGGATCCTGGACCCGAGTCATGGGCTCCTGCAGTGTTTTGTTTGCAGGCAGGATTTAGGATTGACGAGCCTGAAAACAGTTTAAAGGGACACGGCTCCATTCCGGTGCAAACTCTGCACGCTCACAATTTCATGTCTCTTCATATAAATCTCATCTGGAAGGAGAGATGAAGATATTTCTGTCCAGAAAAAACGATATATTTGTGAATTTGAAATTAAATAAATTACAAACCCTGGGCTGAGTCTCTCTCTTCCCCCCCCCCCCCCCCTGTGACCATGTTTGCTTCAGGTCTAATGGAGTTCCACACTGAATGGTTTGGAGTCAGGGGAATAAATTGCTTTATTTATTGAGGTGGGTGAGCGTGGCGTTGTGGAGAAGTTATTATTGCTACAGTGTGAAGACAGATTGGCTGATTCATTTTTGCGGCCACCTTGAGAGCTCTGGAGGACGCTGAAAAAGTCAAGAGAGGTTTTTTTTTTTCGTCAGTCATTATACAGAGGCTGGTAATTGTAGTGGTGGTGGAGGACGGGCTGTGAACGTTCCCTCTCTGGTTTGTGTTTACATGGAGCGTTCAGGCACTAATCAGTGCTCTAATGTCATCAGCATCATTGTTTGACTGAGGGTCAACCCCATAAACAACAGCTGTACGGATCAGTTTCAGCACTCGAGTAATAAAGAGGTGAATTTATCTACTTGTGTTGATTTATTCACTCGTGCTACAGGTACTTTGTTGTATATGTTTGTCACTAGGTCGATTTTTTCATTAATTATTTGCTATTTCAGTCAGTTCTACCCGTGTGCAACCTGAAACACGATATCGTGCACAAAGCTACTCAACACTGAACCAGGAATATAAAGAAGTTTGGCAAATTTGACTCGTAGCAAGTGCATCTATGATAGATTTAAGGTCTTTAAACACTTTGTCTATCTGTATTTCGAGCCAGTTGCACCAGCAGTTCTCAAGTTCAAAGATTATCATGATAACATTAACCCCTAACCCCTAACGTTTAGCTATGGATGGACTAGGATGCATGAAATACACCTGTTCAGTAAAATTCAGTAGTTAGTGAGACCTGATTATCTGAATATTGAAACTAATGCATGACCAAAGCAGTGGGGTGTTCCTGACACATCCCACTGTTTGGTAGGCTGCTTGCTTTAACAACAGGTCAAACTAAGTCCTATCATCCCTGACACGGTTTTATTTTATGGAGAAAGATGCTACATGTTATTAGCCGATCAAATCAAATACTAACAGTCCTAATAACCCGTTATCTAAAGTAATTACACGCTGTAATTATAGTGTTCCGTGTTTTTAACCGTCCTGCTGCTCATCCTTTCTTCTCCCTGTGCTCTCGTCTAATCTTTACCGAGCAGCGTCTCGCTCGCGCTGCTTTTACAGGGATGCAGTGAACATCCTCCACGTTTCTCCATCACTTCACCTCCTCATGCGCTGTTAAAAAAAACCTAACACCAGCTGCCAAGCTTCACCTCCGTCTGTGCTTGTTTTACTACTGAAGTTTAGCTTTGCTTCCTCTGTGGACCCTCGTTCTCTCGCCCCCTCCCATCTCCATCTTTAGCCATCCACCATCTTTCCTTTGGCAAGGGCTATTGTGTTTTTTTTTGTTTTTTTTTTGGTTGGACAGACACACATACTGGAAGAATTGGGGGGGGGGGGACACTGTAGGAAATAACCTGGAACACAAAAATATCAAGGAAAGCCCCAGAGCTGAGAAACCTCCCAATTGTGAACCAGCGAACAGACAAAAGAGCGACGCTGAGCCAGGAGGAGCCGCCCGCCTTCCTCCGGCTCCACTCTGGACCCTCATTGACTCGACTCCGCTGGCATTGAGCTCTCGTTGACCCAGTGACTCTCCTTCACCGACTGGCTCCTCGTATTATCATGTGAATTTTTTGGTAAGTCTGTAAGTGATTTGTAGTTGATGCTCTCTCTCTTTCTCCTCACCAGACCATTCCCAGTTTCATATATTTGATCTACTTGATGTTTGATTACTTGAAGGGCCGTGTTCAGTCGCCTACATTTTTCTACCTGTCAGTCTAAAATGGAAGTTCTGTGGGTGGGGGGGTGTGGGGGGGAGAAGACGATGATGGGGAAGTTTGTGAAAATCTTGTTTGTGTGAATCTTTTCATGTGATAGGACGATGATGTGCAGAGGTAACATTTTGATGAATGACGGTGTTGTCACGGATCTGAACATTTTACTTTAACGGTTTGTTGACTGAATATTGAGGCTTTATTGAAGAAGAAAAAGTCTTGAGATTCGAGAACGATGTTAGACTTTAATGAGAAAAAAAACAAGAATAACGATAAAGATAGATTCTGGACCCCAAAAATGTAACCAATCTCACAGTTTTTTGAGAAACCAGCAATAACCCTGTGGGCAACAACTACCAAACATTTTCTTCTAAGCACAACCTTTTCAAAGTCCTGATACTTTGATAAAATGGTGCTAATGTAACAAGATCACGTTATTTCTAAGTATAACTCAACAAGATGCTCCACATTCCTTATTTTAACACAGACGAGGGGCTGATCTTCTGATGTTCACCTTCTAAAATGACACGTAACATAAAAAATGTAATGTTATGACTTTATTCTCATAAAATTATGACTTTATTTTGTGAATTTATACTTAATTCTCATCATAAAATTGTTGTAAAATTATCACCTTTTCTCTTAAAACTACAACTTTAGTCCTATGATTTTACGGCTTTATTCTTGTAAAATTAAAATTAGGACTTTTTCTCACAAATGTCAACTTTATTCTCAAAATCTCCGAGGTTCTTTTCCCTTTGAAGTGGCTTTGAAACTCCATCGCATTGGGAAAACTTCAAATAGAAGAAACTTTCTGTTTCCATGTCGACCTGCGTTCCATTGAAATGTTACCCACGAGTCATCGCCTGCAAGGAAATCTACAAAAAAAACAAAAAAAACATCCGGGGCTCTGTCCATTCCACAGCCATACGACAGGCATTTTTTTACGCTGTTTGTTGCACAAACCTTTTCAAGAAGCCTTCTGCACTGTGTAAAGAGATAACGTTCTTAGGAGGGGGTGGGGGTGTGGGTGGTGGGGGGGGGCAGTCCAATGGTCCAGTCGCGTGGTTTTGAATCATTGACTTGTAAATACGTTTTCATACAGCAAAAAAACCTTTTGATAATGTTTTAAATGTACCTGTAAAAAAGAAAAAAAAAAAAGATGTACATACAACCTCTGGGGTAAAAAGGAGTGTAGACTATATATGAATTTATTTGTACACACGAGCACTGGATTTCTTTACTACTTGATTGTAACTAAAAATTAATAATCTGCCAAAGTGTTTTTATTTGACTTTTGTTCTTTTTCTCTCTCCCGTCTGTTCCGTTCGTTTGCTTTTTAACAGCATTGCAGATTTTTAGTGTTCATACTGTATTTAATTCCGTTAAATAGATTTTGTTGTTGTGCGTTTTTTTTTTTTTTTTTAAGAGGGGGGTTATCATTTTAATTTATTGGTGCCTTGTTTTGTGCTCCTGTAAACTTTTACTCTTTCTGTTCTTCTGTGTTACGTGTCTGCGGGAGGGGGGGGGGGGGTTAACAGGCGGATTGGTTAGGGATGGGGCGGCTGCGGGGGGGGGGGGAGTTTAAAACTTAGCAACTTCTGTACTTACATGGAATATGTGTACTGTATGCCAAAATGGTCTCACTCACGTTTCTATGAAATCAAGCTGTTGATAAATATCTCTATATATTGATATATTAAATTTATAAAAACTGTCCCACCTTCAGTGTTGTACTTTTATTCTTGTGTAACCAAGGAAACATCGACTTTGAAGAAGTTCAGCGTCCACATAGAAAATACTCATCTGAAAAGCCGACAGACTCTTCCACTCAGGAACCCACATTTCATCATGATTTTTGGGATATGGATTGCAAACACACACACGTAAATATCAATCCCCTAAATATGCCTGATTTTCTCATCAAGATCCATTAATTATTTGGAGAAATCTGTGAAATACAAACACACCTTATCTTGCCATGTTAAAGAAAGTGATGAAACTAGTTCCTGAATCCGCCCCTTTGTCCAGATCCCTGCCAACATGTAAAGGATTCTCTCTTGGACCACGTCCCCGTCCTTCCACCAGTTTTTCGTGGAAATCTGCTGCGTAGTTTTTATGTAATTTAAAAAAACAGACAGGGGTGAAAACAAGACAAGACGTATGTGTGTTGCTGTGTAAACATCGTGATGCCTCCCAGAGATCTGGATTCACTTTGTTGTGCAGAAAAAAAACAAGACGAAGAAACACAACAATCTTTCTGCTGTGGATTTTAGATTATCTTGGTGCGGCTGCATGTGTTGACATGTAAATCCTCAGTAAACAGGATGTGTCTGTGTCGCCTTCTTTCAATGTTCAGTCACATCAAGTCAAGTTGTAGAATTTTAAACATGAGAGCAAACAACACAACCTGCTCCGAGATCAGTGACACGTGAAAACGCCACAAATCAACAACATGCTGCGCTGATGTGTCGCATGATGTGGTGAAAATAATCTACCAAATACTGAAACACAATTTAATTTACTGACGTTTCTGAACTATTGCAGGTGAGCAACCGACTAAATGCACTTTTCAATTTATAGCTTTTATTGATTTAATTCTCCCACACAGAAAATACCAGACTCTGATTAACGACCACAGAAAAATACCTATTTGCTGAAATGTGTCGACATAAGAAAACAGACGTGGTTCCCAGTGGCTGTGGGTTGATGTGCCACTCAGGAACCAATGATTGCTTCTCTCGCAGCTTGAATTTTGAAGCTCAAAATGCTGTAATTTGAAATTTGATATCGACTGAACACTACCAGGGGTTTTTTGAAAAAGGTTCCAGATTCATCCATTCAAATGATCAGTATATCAGGGAGTTCAGTGTTTTGAATGCATGTCCGATATCTTTCCAAGACATTTCTCTTGTGTTGTTCTTTCACAAAACTATAAACTATAAAGAAAATAGGCTGTGTCAAATATAAGAGGGTTTCTATCTCATCGGGGGGGGGGTCCTCGTTTGGTCCCTTGTTTTCCCAGTGGCCCCTTTTATGTCTCTGTGTCCCAAACCCATCTTGTTGTTTTTCCCTTGACGTCGACACTGGCCCTGTTTGTTTCCTCTTTCTACAACGCTCCGCTCTCCAGGGAACAGGGTGTTACAGTTAAAGTCAGGGAGAGAAACACAACTCAAGTGAGTGGGGTAAAATGAACTGACGGAGCAGGGAGGAACTCAATAGACTCAACGGGAGTCGGTGGGCGGGGGGGTGGGGGGGTCGAGCCTGTGTGGACCCCGGAGAGTTGTGAAGTGTGACAGTTCATCGGGGAGTTGATGGATGAGCCGGCGGGGAGAGCTGGCTCTGGATGTGGCCGCTCTTTGGCCTTCCCACTGTTCCCGGGTTGCTGCTGCTCCTCATTGAAGATTCAGCGCTGCCTGTGCCCTGCGCCTGGCATCTCCCCGAGCGGCGCAGGAGTCAAGGAGGCTCAACCGCTTCCATTGAAGTTTCACGATAACTGGAGAAGTCATCTCAGATCAGGGGTTTTTGGTCTTACTGGTTACGCTCTGTACTTTGCAGTAAAAGGTGCATAGCTCTGTGTTCTCGGAGCCACTGTCAGAGAAGGAATTTCGATAGTTTTGCTCTAAATGCTCTTCTTAATAATCCATGTGTGAGGGTTTGAGATCTGTGTGCTTAGCGGAAGATGCCTCTGACTCCTTTGAAAATGTCTCTTTGACCTGGATCCAAACTCTTCAAGGTAAAGTTTGTAGAAATCCTAAAGCTCTATCTGCTTTACACTTTACACCTTGAATTGAAGTCCCTACAAGGAGTTTTTAACAGGTTATAAAATGGTCTTATTTTATTATTGCTGCCTCTTCATGACCTACAACAGCAAATTAAACAATCAGGGAGAAAATTTGCTTTTTCTATAAACTATTCTCAAAGTCTGTCGCTGGGACGGATGACCCACGAGCTCAGAGCACAGATTTACGACAGTCAGGCTGGAAAAGCCGATGTTTAGGTGGAGGGAGAGGAGGCTGTGGGATAAAGGCTAAAGCCAAATTAATGCTTCTGCGTTGAATAGAATTGAACAGTAACGCAGAAGCCTACGCCGAACCCTGACATGCACATCCCCAAAAATGTAACTACGCATCGAGGTGACGCAGACTGCAGGAGCTGTGATTGGTCCGCTTGGTAGCATCGCATTTCACGCTGACAGTATTTCCAGAATCTCCTGCTTCGTCTCACTCGGTCTAACGGTCGTACAGAGCGTCTCCTCCGATCTCTTTCTTTTCTTCGTTGCAGTTCTTTCAGAAAAGGTAATTGCTCTTAAACATCGTTCAGCTCCAGCATGATAACAATGAAGTAAACAGAGACGCCAGAGAATTTGTAAATAAGCGCACCGGAAAACAAAAGAAATTCAACACAGTAGAATAGAAGCTCTATGGCCACTCGCGTTTCAGTAGTGTAATTGCATAGCGACACACACACACCTACGCACAACTGTGAATGCTCACAATGGCGTAGGCCCCATGCGTCCCTACGCCGTAGCTACGACACACGACCATGAATCTGCCTCCTTCACCTTGATGTTAATATGTTTTGCTGAAGTTGTTTCACAGAGCCGAGGGTTTTTTCTCTGTTAAGGAATGAATAATACAAACAGACGACCTTAAAGAGATTTAAACTACTTTAAATTCAAATGCATTTATACTAATCCTGAATTTATGAATTTGTCTCGTTTTTCAATCTGTGATGTTTTTGTGTTTCGTGGTAATTTCTCAGATTTTATGTTCGAAAAGGGAAACAAACCATCTGCACAATTATTCAAGAGCAGTTTTTATTTCCTTCAATGACAGGACACCTTTAGAAAGGAAAACTGCTCAGTCATTACTCTGACACAGTCCTTTTTAGTTTAAGCTGTACAGATTGGTATTTCTCCTGCAGGATAAAACTTGATTCGTCATGCAGAGTGAAGAAAAGGTTTTTTCTAATCAGAGTTCACGAGGAGAGCAACTTAAACATAGAACCATAATCCTCAGTAAGACCTGCTGTTGATAGCTCTTCTATAGATTCTGTTTCTAAGTTGAGGTTGATTGAGGTCTGATTTGAAACGTCGTCGTCCTTGACACGATGTCATTCAGACGACTTCGGCCGTTTCCTCAGGACGTCAGCGAGCACAGATGTTAAGTTCTGAGTAAAACGTTTCCAGCTTCCCCTCGGTGCCGCTCCTAAATAACAACATGAATTGATTTAGTCTGGTTACAGGGAAGAAGCTGTCTCGACATTAAACAGATTATCTCTCGCTATTTTTTTAGCTGCTGCGTTTGAAGTTGCAGAGGTTGCATCACACGTCTGATTAATAGATCTTGATGAAAAAAATCAGGCACATTTATGGAACTGATATCGATGAGTGTGAGCAGCCTGATGGGATTTAAGGGGAAAGTTGGGCCTTGGTGGAGGTCTGTGATCTAGTGATATAATTGTTAAAAACAGTTCATGGTGTTAATGCCAATTCCAATAATCTGAAGAAGTTTGACAACAAACCAACAACAAGTCCAAACAGACACAGACACATTTGACCTCTGGGAAAACCTGGTTTTTATGTCTGTCCACCCGACCACAGACGTGTCTTTAAAAAGCTGTGAGGAGCCTCAATGCAGAGAAAACATTCAGTCTTCACTCCGTCCACGTCCCTGTTCTCCAACTCTCATCTATTTTCTGTTTAAGTCCCAGTGACAGTCCACTCTCACAGGCCCCCTGGTGACTGCAGCCTCCCACCACCACCACAACACTCCACCTCTTCTCCTCCTCTCGCACCACACGTTTCCCTCTCGTCTGCTAAATGGAGGCCATGTCGCACTCTATTAGTTAACGCTTTGAGTTAGTGGAGCATCCAGGTGGTTGAGTGCAGAAAAGCCTCCCCTCTCCACCTGCCACTTAAAGATTCATCAAAGATTTGGCGAGGCTTGAATTACAACTCTACTTAGGAAGATTGTTTGGGAACAACAGAGCTGAACTCAGTGTTCTCAGCTCCTCCTCCAGAGAAAACTTCAAATTAAAGTTGAGCACAAATTTGAATTTAAAAAGACGAGAGTACTTTTTCCAGTTGGTAATAAAATGAATTTGTGCTGCAGGATGTTTCTCAAAATGCAACCAATCAGGACCAGGTTAATTGTTATTATGATGATATATGAACCTGAGTACTACCCTGAACTCTGCTGCTCCCCTATGCTTTACAAAGCCTTTTTCCCTGACTCTCAGTTTGTTGTCAAAAACGACTTTGACGTCCCATCAGTGACGCACCCAAGGTCGTTGGGGTGTTTTGTGTTTTGACCCAGTCAGGGTCGATCACTCCCCGGCTTGTGTCCGAGTTGGGGGATACACCATGGATCACCCGTCTTGATCCACAGCCGCCTTGATGCTTTTTTCTGCAGCCTCAGAGATGTTCTTAGTGGCTCTTTTCTCCTGCAACACAAAGGTCAGTTTCAAACAATGTCAAAGCCGCACTACCCACATTCTTCCATTTGTCCGTTTACGTTGGCAACAGACATATAGACGGTGGTGGAGCTTGGGATCCTGTCGCCTGATAGAAACTAACTTCATATAGATGTCTAGAGTTTCTTACTAGAAAAGTCTGTCCTCAAAAAGTTCCAGCATTGTTGATATTCACGTCCTATGATAAAGTAGCTTCATCCGGATCCGTCATCTTTCAGAAGACATGCACAAACACGGATGAAATGAACGCAGCCTTTAACTGTCTCAGGTCACACTCGCTGCTCTCATCAGCTGCTCTCAGTGACAACACCTGCACACTGCACACTGCGAAACAAACAGAGTCGGCAGCGAGCGAGAGCTGAAGAGCCGGATATTTCCCTCAGGAGGTGGAGGAGGCGGGGGGGGGGGGGGAGAGGAGAGTGAACGTTGGGCTCAGATTCATCAGGTGTCTGGGAACCTCACTCCAAATGAATGATAATGTGGCTCCGAGTCTGCTGGGTATGTAAATAAGCCACTGTCTGCAAGCACATCGACTTCACATGGTACAGCTTGCTGCACTGCCCCCATGTGGCCAGAGAAGTCAATCAATCCCCCCCCTTGTGAACAAACTGACACCTGATTTAACATGTAGGCTACTGTTAATAAGAAAACACTGATCTCATGCTCTGCTGCAAGAAAACTATACATCGAACCATCAGAACTGGGATTGCACAAACACGCTGACACTCAAACCAGCTGCTAATCTTCTCAACTCTTTTCAGATTTGATTTCCAGGGCTCGTTATTCTCTCCGTTCTCTCTTTCTTTCCACCACCTCTTCCTCTCTTACCTGTGTTTGCATTCCCTGCAGAGGTGATGCAGGTTTATGACTCTCCTCTCTCACAAAATTAACAAACAAAGTGTCTCACAAGCGTTGCAATAAAACTTGCCAGTGAAAAGCAAATTAACAACCCCCCCCCCCCCCCTTCAGTTGGTTCCATTTGCATCAGCTCTTTCCCTTCATTTCATCCCTCCTTGCATTTTCTCCCCCTCTCTCTCTCTCTCTCTTTCTGTCTTTCACTCACCCCCGTCTCTCTTGGTCCATTTAATTTTTTTTACTCCATCAGCAGTTTGGGCTTTTTCCTTTCTGTAAAATGAAAATCCCACCGCGGCTCCATTCAGTTGCAGTGATAAGGAGTTTGAAAGAGGAGCGGTTACTGTAATATGCCACATCTGGCCTCGTAAAGTTACTGCAATAAAGTCTTTCTGTTTAAAAATGCATCGAACACACACACTCACCCCTCTGCCTCCCTCTGCCTCCCCCTCTTCCTCCCTCTTCCTCCCTCTTCTTCGTGCGGATGACAGTTCCTATTATCTCCTGGATAATAAGTTGCACAGATTAGCCATGAGGGCAAAGTAGGGGGGGGGGATATGGAACAGTTTGCGTATCTTTGTGTGTGTGTGTGTGTTTGTATTCACAGACTATTTAGGGGTGTGTGTGCAGCTATTAATGTTTCCCTGTTTGCATTTGTGTGTGTTGTCTGTCTGTGTTTGTGTTCGTCTGCCTCGATGCATGGGCATGCACGTGTGTGTGTGTCTGTTTATCTGTCTGTCTGTGTTTGTGTTCGTCTGCCTCGATGCATGGGCATGCACGTGTGTGTGTGTGTCTGAAAATGTGTGTGTGTGTGTGAGGGATTGTGTCTGCAGTCGAACACACTAGAGGAGGAGTTGATGGGCTAAGTGCCATTACCAGATAATTACAGCTAAAAGTCTCCATGCTAACGAGGACAGCTCATCATCACGGCGCTGGCAGAGGCCACAAAAAACATCTGCAATTCAGATTAGGAACACTGTGTGTGTGTGTGTGTGTGTGTGTGTGTGTGTAAGCAGTGAGATTCATATTTTCAATAAGAAACCACCCTCATAGTGTGTTTGCATGTGAGGTTACACACACACACACACACACTAAATAAGAACACTGTATATCAGTGTAATTGGCTGGCACCGGAGCCCAGTGTGAGTTGAGTTTCAGGGCATTCATACACCGTCTGTAATGGGCTCATTCTTCACTCCCTGTGATGGGCTTATTCCCCTCCTAAGTTGTGTCTGTACACACACACACACACACACACACACACACACACACACACACACACACACACAGAGTCACCAACAGGAACATAAACGTGCATCATGTAATTACACCAAAACATCAAAACTACTATTGCACCCTCATGTCCTGCAGATGTTATCTTTGCATTATTTGTGAGAAGTGAATATCATTAAAAAGTTCTTCCTGCTGGGACAGGTGAGGCTGTTTAGACGCTGATGAATCACAACCAGTCGGCCACGTTCTCCTCTGTGGAATCTCCTGCTCTCCAAAGAGGAGCTGAGGTGGAGAACAACATCATTTTCACTCATTATCCTCTCTCGTGCTGTCTTAGTGCATGTGATCAGGGATGCATGTGTGTTTTATGCCTCCACATAAAGCTCTATGTGCAGTGTGTTGTGCGTATTATCACCACATCTGGAAACGACTCAGAAACAGGCAGCTCCACATCCTCCACTTCAGCTAAGAGCCAATCACTCTCCTCCTCTCACTTCGTGATTCACAGCCATCTGTTTTCTGTAAAAGTGACAGTGGAGTCTGCCATCATCACTCCCATCATTCCCATGAAGTAAAGCACGGTACTGGCAATAAACTCGATTTAACACCTCGTAAAAAAAAAATACATAGACGTGTTTTATGTTGGAGTTATCACAGGGTAGTTAGTTAGTCCGTAGACTGTAAAGATGGACGTCTCCACTTCCTCTTCTGACGTCATGTGAAGCCAGAGTCTGTGCAGCAGCGGTCGAGGTGTGGAGATCCCCCCCCCCGATACACGCTCAGCTGTCAGTCGAGACTTTTCACAACGTTTTCATAGCGTCTAATATCTGATTAAAACCAAACTTACCAGAAACATCTCTTTGACTTTTTAGTTTGACCATATAACATTGAGGAGGCAGGGTTTATGACCTTTACAGCAGCCAGCCACCAGGGGGCAATCAAAGTGCTCTGTTATCTGAATGTGAGCTTGCTGTAGAAATATTTGGTCCTTGAAACCAATCATCATGCAGCTCTACTTTATATTCACAAGTAAATTATACCCAAGTAACATTAGAATGTAGATAAAAGTACTAGAAATCATACTTTAAAAGACATATTTCTACAGATATTTCATACACATCTGTAGACCTTCATTCATTCTTTAAATCCTCCGTGTGCCAGTTTAAGTCGCGTCAGTGAGTTTCCCTTGACCCATTTCTCTTCTGTTTTTCTTTGAAGATCTGAACTTCACTTTCTTTTCACATCTCGACACTTAAAAGAGCACAAACCAGTGTCTTCATTAGCAGAGACAAGATGCTCTTCTGCATCGGAGCCCCGCTGCTAACGTTGAGTGATACTGTAGCTTTACTACTACGTGAATATTTAGTCTTTGTGTGACTTTAAAATCTGACAAATCTGAGTAAGACTGTAATAGATAGAGTCGTCAGTGAGCTCAACCGTGTGAACAAAGGAAACACGAAGGACACTAAGTCTATTGATGGCAGGTGGTTTCCTGGTCCCTGAGGAAATCAAGCAGCTAATGTGGCGTAATGATCAAGGTGATGGTCTAATGATTGGCACGCAGCTAATTGTCCGTTATGCCGCCTGCTGAGGCTTAAAATAGAGACTGACGGGGGGGGGAGAGAAGTGTCCGTTCTCATAGTTCCGGCCACAATCAGGTGGAAAAATTCATAATTTCTGCCATAAAGATTTTCAGCTTTAAGTAAGAGAAACCTGTTCAGTAAGTCTACTGTTGCAACTGTTGTTCTGGTTTTGCAGGAACTTGCTGCAACTGGTGTGTCTGATAGATAAATACATTTTAATAGGCCAGGAGTGAAATGTAACTAAGTACATTTACTCAACTACATGTATCACTTAGAGATGAAAGTCACATGACAGATCAAAAAACATACCAGCGTCTTGTAAGGTAAGGCATTGCAAATTTCCCTCAGGATCATTAAAGTACCTACATACCTACCTATCCATCCATCCATCCATCCATCCATCCATCCATCCATCCATCCATCCATCCATCCATCACTACTGCTGTGTATTCTTGGGGGGGCCCCCCTCTCAACTCAGGGCCCCAGGCAATTCCTCGCTCCACATCCCCTATTGCAGCACCCCTGCTTGTAAAGTTTTTATAGTGTGGCTTTGACACTTAAGTAGACGTTACTTCTTTCGTCACTGATGAAGGGATTTCTCGACCACACATTCCTTCGAGAAAAATCTCAATGATCAGAGTTGTGGTTTATTGAGTGAAAAGCCTTCCAGCCCATTCCCACCTTCACTTCTACCACTTCAACCTGACTCCTATCAGGACCTATCACCCACATGTGATCCGTGGATTCTCAGTGTGTGAACAGTAACCGGGACGGAAGAAGACTTGAATGAAACAACTTGAAGAAATCTACAGCAGATCCAGTTCTCTCTGATTTCTACATATTTCTCCATATTTAGGAAAGAAGCAGCTCCACAGTGAAGAAGAGCTGCTGTCCTGTTACACTGCGTTGTGATACTACCACCTGCTGGTCATTGTGTTCCATTACAGCATATTACAGCAGAAGAGCTGAGGCCCACACATGTAAACAACATACAATGGTTTACTCACAATATTGTCCAATCTTTGTTTGTTAGTTGTATCATTCTATTAATATATGAGTATACGTATAATTTAAAATGATTCATATAAATGTTTAATGACGGTAAAGATCTGTCTTCAATGTTAACAACTAAATCTGAATTGAAAAAGACAAATAAGGTCCATTAAGAACTTGTCTATTGTCAATTTCAGTATCGAAACTCCTGTAAATCCATGTGGAGAGAACAGAAGGTGAACTCTGCTGAATTGCATTTCGTGCATTGAGTGGCAACATGAATATGTAAGATGCACAACATCGGATCAAACGCGCTCTTAAATGAGGCTTTTACACCGATGTTTTATTAATTGTGTCTTTCACAAAGAGCAAAGCTGAAACTAGATTCACTTTGTGTCGTCTTTACTTTGCAGTAGCTGCTGTTTCCCCGTCAGTAATAACAGGACAAGAGGAAATAGGCATCGGATAAGTTTTAAATATTCATTTATTTAGAATTAGTTCTCTGGTTTGTAACATACAAGCTTGTTGTACAAGGAATACTACAGAGAGGTACAGGTTTTTACATTTGACTCTGTCATATACACAGACTCAGATTTTCAGATGGGGTTTTTCCAACGAGAGCACTTTGCCCTTTTGCAGCTTAAACCAGTGTCAGATCTGCTTCGTACCCCCCCCCCCCCCCGACACAAACATCAATGTTTGCGTTAAAACGACACGTGACACAGTCCACAACCTCACACATGACGAAACCACCTGACCAGTCAACGTCAAGTCAAATAATCACATACTCAGGGAACACGTAGCATATTTTCTAATCATTCATATTCCCCTCGCGACAGATTCACTGGAGTATTTGTCCATGCATACATACGTATACTATATATATATATATGTATATATATGGTAAAAATATAGCTTTTGGAATAAATACTCAATATCCTTTATAGAGCAAACTTGTCAGACAATACTCGGTATATACTCTTCACAATACTGTATATACATGTATTTGGCTGGATTTTACAGGAACAGGTAAAATAGATATATATTTAACCCCATGTGAAACAGACTCGATTTCAGGTCTTTGGTGTTCAGCCACTTACGCAAACCTTTATTACATCTGGGTCACACTGGATTAAACATATGGATGAGATTTAAGACTTGAAGACACAGGCACGGAAGACCAGAAACACCAGAAACACCAGAAACACCAGACGCTTCACAGCAGCACAGGTCAGATCGACGTTCGGGCGCAGACGCACATGTTTGTAGCCTGTGACTCAACAAATGATGTGATCGCTAAACCACTGCTGGAAAAAAGTCTCATTGTTTTAGAGTAAATGCAGCTTTTACTACATAATTAAGATACTTTTACGTCATCCATCTATCTTCTTGTCTTTCTACATAGTTTCATGCCAACACCCATAATTATAAAGTGTCCAGATATGAGAGTACTGGTGCAGGATCAGAGGTCAGACCACACTGCGTCTCAGGAAAAAGAAAAGTTGTTGTTCTGGGCTGCGTGCAGACGTCCATGTGTGTGTCTGTGTGAACCCTTGTGCACGTGTGTGTGGATGATGACGAGAACCAAAGCGAACGCCAGCGGACTGGTGGAGGCAGAATTCGCCTGAAGTAGCTTACGAGACAGCACCATACTTATGATTAGAGAAGACTAAGACATTTGAAATCTAATTCAGGTTCTTCAGTTAGAAACAAATGAAAAAGTTTATCGATCGGAGATCGGAGGAATCGTTCTCCTTGTTTCTGCAGAAGTTCACTCGACCACAAACATGACAGTTGTTAAATGATGTGTTGTTTCCCCCTTTTTAAATCTCCATTTAAAGATCGCATGTAAACAGGATTTTAACATGGAAACATGGATTTAAAAAAATGACACTTGTGCAGTTACGTGTCTGTCTCTAATTAAGCTTCCAGAGAATCAGTTTCCTGTTCCCAGGTGGAACCATTGATCCCTTTTGTTCTTTGTAAACTTGCTGACCTGTTTGACATCTGCAGTGGGAGAAACGCTGAGTCGTAAAATCTTCATCAGACCAGTACTCTTGCTGGAAGATACTTTAAGAATATGGGTGAAGTTTTGTGGTAAACAGATGCTAAAAGGCCACGCTCCCTGGAACACGTCTCCTCCACATGTCATCTGATTAAGGCGAGATCAAAGCCACTCAGCCATTTATATTGCTTTAGACAGAAAACAAACAAAAAAACACAGTTCTGGTGTTAGTGATTATTTGAAAACAGGCAAATCAGATCTTCGTGTTGAGGATTTTTCTTCAAGATTAATGTCTTTTTGTCACCGACAGCCTAACTCTCTGTTAGTCCCATGATCCGTGCCAGCTACAGTGTTCTATTGGGATGTGTCGCAGCCAGCCTGACATTCATTGTGCATTTTGAAGCAGTTGCATACACGATTCGATTGGACGCAAGCAGGCAAACAAGACGTACATTATAGTTGAACTGGGGGATGGAGGCCGAGACACAGAGAGAGAGAGAGATTATAATCATGAGAACAGACAGTATTACAACATACTGTTGTTGGTTTACTACAGGGCGACCAGCAGGGGGCGTGACTGAGTATCTGCATGCAGCTCCTTCTGAATACAATCCTCTTATATTTGTAGACTTATCTGTCTTTTATCAGGTTATTTAAAAATAATCATTTCTTCTGTTTCCAACAGATTTTTATCTCCAACTAATCCATTTATTTTTCAATATTTCACAGACGATGTCAGACGTGAAAAACATAATATAACAACACACTAAATGATGCCAAACCCCACTGAATGATGGGAAATTTCACCACGAGTTCTACTTTGCACTCTACACTTTTGGAGATATAGTTTCTTCTGGACACCGATATTATAGAGGACTTTTCACTGTACATAAACACAACTTTTTTTTAAAAAACTGTAGAAAATACACTTTCTGTGTTTGTATACGATTATTATCTGTTAGAATAACACTCTACATATACTATGTTCTTAATAATGGCTTATGTCCAAATATGGATCAAGTCAATGACGTCAAAGGAAAAAATAGAAATCATTTCATATCATATATTTGAAAGGTAGATCATGTGCTTAGTATCTTGCCGGACAAGCTAGTTTTATGAGAGGAAGCAGCGTCCACTTGCCAGTCCATATACAGTGGGGTGAGAATATAAATATAATATATATATATATATATATATGTCTGACCACCTGCCCCCTTTGTTGTCTGTCCACTGAGTGGTTGATGCAGCATATGACACCGTGTCGGCAGAGATGTGGAAGAAATGTGTGGCCGTATGTTTGCAGGACGCGCCGGTCGCGGAGGTTTACACGTGAGCTCCCATGATTCCACAGTAAACGTAGCAGAGTGTGTCCTGTGTGTCTCGGTTGTTTCCCTCTACGTTGGCGCTGCAGAGGGTCTTGAAGTGTGGTGCGGTGTTGGAAGAGTAACCGGGGTCTGCCTGGCTCAGAGGAGGTCTGTGGCAGCCGGGGGCTCCGAGGCTTGGCCCTCGGTTTGGGCCTTCAGAAGGTCAACTATCTCTTGGTGGGAGGTGGCTTCTGCAACCGACAGAGCCGTCTGACCATTCTGAGGGAAAGACAGAGAGAAGGGGTTAGAGTTTCATGTGGAAGACGATGCAGTGGGTGGTCTCATCCTGAAGGAGGCAGTGTTGTGTTGCTCGTTCTCTAGAAGCTGGACATTAGAGCACACACATTATGTTTGTGCTGGGTTCAGTATCTGGAAATATCTCTGGGAAGAATGTTTTGCCTCCTTTCCAATCTGTGAATATAATTTGAAAACCTCTCTTGCAAACACATCTCAACAGATCAACAAAGTGCAACTAATAATAAACAGATAAGCCTCTTTGCACTGTGCAGAAATTGCCTGTGTAGCGTTGAATCTGGGAGGTTTTGTGGGACATCATGAAAGGAAAACGGATGAAAGGAACAGGAAATTGAAAAGTTTGCGTCTTCAGAGGAGGTTATGCTGTTTGTTTGTTTGTTAGCAGGATTCCATAACAACAACAGATTTCCCTGACATTTTGCGGAGCCGTGAGTCATGAGCCAAGAAAGAAGAGGATCCACATCAGGGAACAGATCCAGGAATGGGTTTTTCAATAATTTCATTTACTTCTCAGATAATAATTCATGCATTTTGCAGAAAAATGCTCATGCATGTTCAGAGGACTGATCCATACTATCCAGATCCAAAACAAAAATCTGGATCAGGTGAATTTAAATGTAGTTCAATAAGTTGGGCCTTGGTGGACATATGCACTCTACTAAATGCAATTCAAGTTTAATCCCTCCTCTCTTTAACTATAATAACATACTTTAGCATGTGACCCCTTTGTCAGATGATACAATCCATTGACCAAATAAGAATAATACTATTTATTATCAACAATTATCCAACTGCGTGAGATAAAACTATATGTGTTTCCTTGCAGAAAACTCCCTTTCTTCCCCTGGAAGAACAAACCTCTCCAAGATGCCTTCCCTTGCAAGCCCGTGTCTCTGTAGATTAAGTTGTGTGCTTGATGCTGACACACCATTCAAGACAAGCAGCTATAAATTTCCCCGGCTGAGTAAACTGGCCTTGTACTGCAACATCTCTTCTATTCAGCAAATACTATGCAGTCTTTAGATATTACTGCAAAGCGGCAGCTAAGGCTTGAGAAACAAACTCACACAAAACAGTGTGAATAATCATTGACCTTCCAGAGCTACTCATTTCACCTGTTTTAAGATTCAGTCACACAGCAAATAATATGGTTTACTTATAAGATTGTTGTCAGAAATGTGTGCAGATTTTTCTCCATCATCTCGGACACAGGGTTGGTGCATCCTGTAGGGACAATGGAATCAGAGCCCAGGGGGGTGATTGCAGGAGTGGAGGTCCGGCTTCAATGATTGAGATGATGTATGAGCAGCAGCAGCAGCAGCATTGTTCACAGTATTGTTTGGGATGGAGCAGTCCAGTGGCTGAGCAAGGCATCGGTGTGACTGGTCCCCCGACTCCGACTGCACAGGGGAATCAGCAATCCAGAGGAATCAATAATGCACTTGGTTGAACAATCAATCTACTATGTGAGGGCCAGGCCCCGGCCCCTGTATGTCTATAGCTACACCGGCCACCTTAAGCTGAACACAGCGATGTCCTAACACGTAGTGACACTTCCTACGCTGTGTGCGAGTCGGGTGCAAGGAGCCGCGTGACCGTTGATGTGGTGAGAGCTGCAGAGTATCAGAAATGATGCAGTGATCCTCTGAATTAACCTCTATTAGAAAGTAACTTAGCCACTACAGGGACCAGAGGTGAAGCCATGTTTTCCAATAGAGATTAACTCTTGATTTGTCGCTGTATTTTATAAAAGTAGAGTTATAATCATAGACGGTACATAAAAATATGGATGTAAACTACGGGTCTGAAAAGTGAAGCCAATGCCGAGGTGCTTGAAATCTGTATTTTCTTGAATGACCAGCAGAGGGCGTCAGTTTCTATAGAAGACTATGACAAAATGGTCCTACTTCTTACTTGTTTTATGATATTAGTAAACATTTTCCCAAAGATTTTATTGTTTTAATCTCGCGTCTTCATGATGTTCATTGTGTAAATTTATACGATAAAGCACCGAACACATTGAGGCATGGATACCGTGTGACTGACAGCTAGTTCCATCCAATAGGTGCAGGTTTCAGGTGTTGGTGGGCGAGTTCGCAGTCAGGCTCCACCCCCTGCTCCTCCAAATATGGTCATTTCTGGTTTCAAAACAATATGATGGCACCGGACAAATTTCAAAACGCTAGGTTTCGAAACCAATGAGTGATGTGACGGTGGGCTGCCACTAAACGTTGGTCTGTCAGGGGGTGTATCTGGTCTGATAATCTGAATAAGATCTTAACCAGGCTCCATATGTCATAATAAGTCATGGGTCATCTCATTGAAGGTGCCCGTTCTAAACCATAATGAGAAGTAAAGCATCTTCAGTTTTACAGCAGACCAGTTGATGTGATTTCAACCCTTCACCTTATCTACGAGGCTGGAGTCGCAGCGACCCGTCTCCAGCAGCAGACGAGCGATGTGCGTGTGTCCGTGTTCGCTCGCGCACATCAGGGCTGTGGATCCCTCGCGGTCCTGGCCATTGACATCCGCGCCCGAGCTCAAGAGCAGCTTCACCATGGCAACGCGACCGTGGCTCACCGCGAGCATAAGTGCCGTCTGGCCCGCCTGGAGAAGGAGTGAGAAACAGAATTAGAAGCAAACAGTGGGAGGGGGAGTGTGAGGGGATAATCTATATAAATATATATGAGGGATAAAGAGATTAAGAGAGACGCAGGGTCAGGAGAAGAGCTGGAGGAGGAAGAAGCGACGGGAAGAGTGAGTGACCTCGACAAAACCGTCTCAGAAGATCAGAATCATCGTATAACGAGTGAGTGACAGGTAATAACTTTATGCCGGTTAAAACTGCATCAGACAAAACTCACAGTCTTATAGAAATTCATGTGAGGACCTGTATGATGGATACATTTAGACGAAACCTCTTACACTCTGTCAATGTCTACACGGAACATGGGCTATAAATCACAGCCCAACTGATATGGATTTTTTGGGGGCTATCGCCAAAAACAACATTAAGGGAGAAACAATTTCCAATATCGATATATTGGCCAAAATATATATATATATATATTATCATTGAATATCAGCAAACCAAAACTCTGATACCGATACGACTGTTAAAGGTCATAACAGTCCTTGTTGTTGGCCAAGTGATAAATTGTTCGGGCTCCACTAAAAACACTAATGTACTTCTTGTCAATAGATTTTAATTTCCTCTGAAGATGTTCTGAGAACAGCTGATCTTACCTGTATTTCCACAAAGTAACCACTTGTAGAAATGTCCTCACATCCCCCGGAGGAGTTTTTAAAATTCCTATATCTACTGTGCCTGAAATTCAGTCGGCACCGTCCATGTCCACATGAGAGAGCGTGTTAGTAGCTGGGAGCACATCCTGTTTATTACCTGTCTGGAGCGAGCGTTGACATCCCCCAGTCTCAGCAGTTGTTGAGCCACCTCCAGATCACCGGGGCTCTCAGCAGCTGTCAGCGCAGCGAGCATCACTGGAGTATAGCCGGCCTTGTTCACATTATTGGTTTCACATAGACCTGGACACACACACACACACACACACACACACACACACACACACACACACACACACACACAGGGTTTCATTGCCTAATTGAGCCCACATCTTGCCCTCATCTGTTCTGCATTCAGCCGTGTGTGTGTATCTCACCAGTGTCCAGCAGCAGCTCGACCACAGGGAAGTTGGAGTGTGACACGCTGTAGTGCAGCGCCATGTTCCCGTTGCCATCTGTCAAGTTGACAACATACGGCAGAAGAGTGGGTGTGGTCAGGCCCACCTGTCGCAGGTACAGTCTGACGGTGTCGGCCTGCGAGTCCTTCTGACTGGACACCTTGAACCACTCCTGGTAGAGCACCACTAAAACCTGACGCTGAGGAGAGAGGAAGGAGATGAAAGACGTGAATGAAAAAGGCACATCTGCATTTTTACTGTAGGAAACACACGGTAAACCACCATCACTCTGCTCATTAACGTCAGAAAGCTCAGTAAAGACGACATAATCATTCCAGCGACAGAAAAAGACACATACGTTACAAGAGGTTGTACTAACTTTGCACATTTGAGAAAACACAAGGATTTATTCTCTGTGTAAATCCTTACCATTTCTTTATCAGGCGATGGAACCTCTTCCATACGATCCTTCACATAGACGCAAGCATCTATAAACGCTTTGTCAACTTTCTCCCTGAGAACAAAGAACAAGTCGACACATTAAGAAGCAGCCTTTAGTCTTTTATCGAGAACTTTAAAGTCGACCTGGAAGCAAAGAAAAAACAAATCCACGTTTAACCCATCACTCTCCACATCTGTTCTTTCCATTGTTTCTTTTGTGCAGGTTCAATGTGGAAATACCATCAAGTCTGGAAAACATGTGGCCAAGAGACGGCTACTGTGGTTCTGTGTAAATTCTGTCTGGGATGAAAACAAAAGATAAAAGATACCCTGCAGGCTTATACACACACACACACACACACACATACACACACAACCACACACACACACATACACACACACACTCACACACACACGACACATCAGTCAACAGTGTGACACATTGATACCACATGCAAACCTCTATGGTAACAGTTTACACTGATTCACTGCTTGTAATGCTCGTCCATCATGCACACTGAGCCTGAGTAGGTCACAATCATTGTGTGCACTCCATCCATAACACACACACACACACACATATCCAGCTGATGAGTGATGGCTTAATATATGTCCTGCTTTCTGCCAGGGGCCCCATCTAATGTCTGGCCCCCACGGCCCTCAGTTCTATCCACGTACCTGAGGCAGAAAAGTCATTATTCAGTGACAGGAAGAACAACACTGCTGGTTATTTGCTTATTGTCCCGGACCTCTGGTACTTAAGGGAGTTAAGTGTGAATGCTAGTCCGTGTCTTTTGTATGAAACTTGTGTGTGTGTGTGTGTGTGTGTGTGTGTGTGTGTGTGTGTGTGTGTGTGTGTGTGTGTGTGTGTGTGTGTGTGTGTGTGTGTGTGTGTGTGTGTGTGTGTGTGTGTGTGTGGCAACGAGTCTGTGCAACATATTAAGAGGTAGGCAGGGATGCACAGAAGTGTAAGAAGTTATGAGTGTGTGTTAAATGGATTTGTGTGTGTGTGTGTGTGTGTGTGTGTGTGTGTGTGTGTGTGTGTGTGTGTGTGTGTGTGTGTGTGTGCGAGGTGCACTGTATATTAAAGCGTCAATCAGCATCTGTCCCAGTATCTCGGCAGCAGCTGGACACAAAACAAAGCACTAGCTTGTTCCTACCCGACATCCCTGTGATCTTTAAAGACGTACAGGGAGCCTGTTGTGTTTTAATTATATTGCTCAGAGTAAATTAGTTTATATTCTGTCATTAACTTAACGACACAACCTACACTGGTTAAATACTTTCCCTAATATCGCTCTGATGCAATATTCAAAGACACATGTATCCCACAGTTTGCCACAGGGCACTTGACCACATCAGTCCAGCTGTTGGTGGTTGTGCAGCTATGAAGTTTTGTGAGATCTTAGGACCAACGTTAATCTAAAGTATATATATCATTATCATTAATAACATTATTCAACAAAGTTAGAGGTTATTATGTAAAAGTCTGAAACTTTGACCCTGAAGCGGTGACCTGAGAAACATCAAACCTGACTACAAATCAGTGCAGGTATAAAAACACACCCAATAACTCAACCTTTTTTCTAGACTTGCTTTCAATCACTCTTCACTTTCTGTAGTTGACACTGACATTAGAAACTTATAGGAGAAAAAACAAACAGCCAACGTTGACCATTCACAGTTCGGAGGCCTCATGTGTTTCTGTAGAGACGCACTTAAAGCTCTGGCGCAGCCTCGACTGCTGGCGACAGTGAAACCACCTAATGCATCACTATAATTGAAGCTGTGACTCACCGCTCAGCCTGCTCCTCCTGGAGCTCCTGGCTGCTCTGTGGATCCATCAGGCCTCTTTCACTCTGCTCCTCTCCGGCCACAGCACCTCCTCCCTCAGCAGGGACCTCTGCATCCTTTGCCTGGGTCTCTGCTGCCTCCTCAGGCTTATCTGCCGCTTCAGGCTCCTTCTCTTTCTCTTTCTCTTTCTCTTTCTCCTTCTCCTTCTCCTTCTCTTTCTCTTTCTCTTTCTCCTTCTCTTTCTCCTTCTCCACCTCTGGCTCTGAGCTGTCCCCTTCCTCCTCCACCTCCACCTCCACCTTTGACTTCTCGTCTCCACTGGACTCTTCGCTGGAGGTCGTCTCGTAGCTGGAGGACGACACAAATTTAAGCACAGACAACATCATCGTTATGTTTATGATGGTTCGCAGGATTTCACAAAAATCACTCAAACAATTTCCATATAAATGTGTGGAACTCATATCCTGTTGGTACAGATCATGATTTCACTTTCTTTAACACTTATTCATGGCTCTTGATGGAGAACTGATATCTATGAGTGTGTGCATTCAGGTGCAGCTGTTGGTCCTTGGTGGAGGTCTGTAATCTCTGAGTAACATCCTAGTTCCATCTGTGGTGCAGCTTTTTCATACTCTGCTCTGATTTTGGAAGGTGACATTCAAAAGGTGAGAACCCCCTTCTCAAACCAAATTTAGATTTTAAAAGATATACGATGACCTTTGGAAAGTTCAACCAATGTTTCCTCACTAAAAATAAACACGTGTATACAACTTCGATACTAGCGGCCACATCAATGAAACACCTACCCAGCTAAAACAAATATGAAAGAGGTAAAATAAACTTTGGCCGAGGCTACACGAATACTAAACAGGTTACTCCCCTCGTGACCTCCGGCCTTACATGAAGGAGATGCTTGTTTAATGCAGCCTTGGCCCAAATAAGCAAAACATCCTTCAAACAGTTAAACATACATAAAAATCCATAGGTATGTTTGCACACGCACATATGAAACCTTTAACAAAACACGACCTTGTTCAGAGGGGGGACAACTGGAGAGATATATTTAGAGATGTGGAGATTAACATGTACGTGTGTGTGTGGGTAGGTGGGTGATCACTGGGGTGTATCATGAAGGTTCCTCTGTGAGGCCAATCAGATACATCTTATACTGAATGCCACTGATTCATACTTATTTGTAGATGCACACACAGACACACACACACACAGACACACACACACCACAAGAGGCGTTCAGGGGCCACAACATTCCCTGGATTCCAGAGGAGCTCAAGGGAGATGAGCGATAGGTTAGAGAGCATCCAAAAGAGAAGGAACACAAACAGCAGCCCACTTCCTGGTGTGGGCGAGAGACTAAACATAGTCAGAGAAAACATTGTTTCCCTCATTATGATGAACATTTGTTAGATTTATTTTGGACTCGAGCAGCAACTGTATTTATTTTCCTATAACAGAATTAAGAGGAGACAAATGAGGTGTGGTCTGTCCCTCCGGCAGATCTGTGTAATAGCTCTGATAATTTGCTGTTTGCTCTGGAGAGCGGCCATGTTTCGCTTCTGAGACAGGGAGGAAGGAATAGACCTCAACACAGCAGCACGGCTCTGTGACAACAAAGCGAAGGGGAGCAGGTCATAAAACTGAGGAGGTCAGGAATGCAAGGGCAGGAACGAGGGAATAAAACAAATGTTCTAATGGCAGCCGTTTGCTTCACACACAGGAGGAACTACCTCCCAGTCACAACTTTCCCTTATCAGTGATGAGGAATACTGGACTTGTACTGAACTTGACTTTTGCCAAAAATAAATACGTGATTAGGTGTGTAAGTGAACACACACAATTTTTCTATTTTATTATTTTACAGACTAATGGACGACAAGATAAATATCTAACCACTTTAGAGATTAATTTTAGTTAATTTAAGTGACTGTGTTATTTATGTAGCTGATCGTGATCCTTAAATTACAAACTAATGTATGAACCATTTATGATTCATTGTTCCCTCTTGCATTCGTCTATTATTTGAGTAATTTTAGTGCCTGAAGATAAAAATATAAATACACAGTAATTCTTAATAACAAATGATATCATGTCAAGGACAGGAGGCCCAGTGACCTTGACCTTTTACCCTCGACCACCAAAATCCATTCAGTTCATCATCGAGTCCAACTGAACATTTGTACCAAATTTGAAGAAATTCCCTCAAAGCATTCTTAAGATATTGTGTTAAAAATAATGAGATGTACATACAGACGCACAAACTGAAAACATAATGCCTCCAGCCACTGGCTCAGCTCACAGGCATAGAACATGAAAATAATATCTAATTACACATTTTGTTCTTTCGCCCACTACCATCTGCTTGGTTGAAATTCACAACACACACACACACACACACACACACACACGTACATGTGCTACATCCAGCATCAGCAAACGCAGATAGCAGCCCTCTTAGACAAAGCAGGGAGATATCAACACACATCACATAACGTAGACCTACAACACACATTCATACGCACACTCACACTCGCAGCAGCAGACGTGAGGTTCAGAGTCGGTGGGGTCACACCCACATGAACAATGAGAAGACACTGAGCTAACTGAAAAATAACAGTTATTAGAAACGTATTCATCATCCAAACAGATGGAGTTCATTTTAACTTGAGTGTAGAGAACAGCCATCAGTTTATCTAATGATCCAAAACCACTGCCCACAGACGCCTCAGTGAATATTTACTTTGCTAAAATTCCCAACAATGAACACAAATAAAGTCTTTTAGGAAAACGACCTAACAGGTTGTTTTCCATGTAAATAAAATGTGTTTTGTTGTTTTTACCTTCGATCTTAATTACCTGGATGGATTCAAAGTGACTTATTGCTCGAAAAGCCAACACTGCACATGTTGCTCTTTCTACCAGAGGAACAATAATCCAGGTTTCATGACTGAATCTGCTTCTTACCAAGATTACCTGGAGTTATTATTGTCTGGCTAATCCGACTGAAACCACTTTCAGTCAGAAAAGAAAACATAATCCTTGTTTTTGAAGAATTTCTCTAAAATCAAATCTGAAGAAAAAGTAATATTGTCTTTAATTATTGTGCTATTATGTTCCCAGTCTCCTGTTGATAAAAGAGCAACAAAACATGCACAGACACACAAACACACAGCCGCCAACATTGATTAAAGAGAAAATACTTTACCCTCCATTCACGCCAACAAACTTCAGGTTTTTCTTGGCTCCCTTGGTGCCCTGCTTGTCAGCAACTCCGTTTTTCTTCATGATGGATTTGAGACCTGGTGAAGAAGACGACACATGGAAAGAGACAGAAAGAAGGGAGAGAGACTTTGTGTGTTAATGTTGTGTCTGTGTGGAGAAAGTTAATGTATCTTTAAACTCCTAAACACAAAATACAGCATGGTGTTTCTCACTGCCTGCACCTATATGATATATTATAGCATAGCATATATATATAAAGTCATTTTATTGAATGGTGGAGACTCAAGCCATTGCTATATGAATGCATTTGTGGCTCAGGAAGTTAAGAGGGTCGCCCACTGAAAAAAAAAGGTTGGGGGTTTGATCCCCCAGCTCCTCCAGTTTCGAAGTGTACTTTGGGCAAGACACTGTGTGATAGAAAAACTGCTGCTTATATACGTGTGAATGGGTGAATGTGTATATAAACCACTATGATTGGTCGTTAAGACTGGAACTGTACTGTACTGTAATACTTAAATAATATGTGTATTGTACACATTACAACAGGGGCTAAAGGAAATGAACAAACATGACCAAATGAGTGAAGAAAGGACCTGAGGGGTTTCTGAATGTTTTGAGGAATATTAAAATTACATGAATCATATGTTAAGACCTTGAAAGCTAAATCCAATTGAACTTGAATTTGTGGACCCATCAAAGGGAAGAATGTGGTTTATCCCTCAAGTAAAGTTACAGAAACATATGCAAAGGAGCACTGGGGTTTGTTCTGGAGGCTCAGAGCTTTATTAACACTTTGTTAAGACACTGGTGGATTCATTTTCTTTAACTCTTCTACAAATTAAAATAATACTGTAACTTTCCAGAGCCACCACTCTGAATCCCCTGTTGGTTCAAATTATTTCTCTAAGTCATAACATTGATGAAGAATTGGTGCATGTTCCTGAACCATGAGCAGATAATAGGTTTACGAGCAAGAAGCACATTATGCTGGCACTGGTGGCTCAGACAGACAATAATAGTTTGCACATGTCGGCTTGTATTTCTTGTTTCTTGGTGTTTTTCTATGAGCCTGTATGATATCGAAGAATCTCTGGCTGCAATGACGAGCACGTACAGCTCCTCAAATGTCGTGGAATCCCTGCGCTGGCAGAGAGCAGGGAAATTAAGGCCAGATCTGTACACTCCATACAGAGAAAACTGTAAAACTACGAGAAGATAGCTGACATGAAGACAGTTATATTATTTCTCCCTTATTTCAGGAATGTGCAAATATAATAAGATGACAATTACTTTGCTATGAGTACTGACCAAATTAAGACAATTGTAGCCCTAGGAACTTAGCACAGGGCAACACTGGGTCAGGATTATTGACAACACACAACCTTGACATTGTCAGGTCTGCTTATGTGTGTAACTGCCCAATAATTGATTCTACATGGGCTCCTCCGCTGACTCCCCCTGGCTCTCAGCCCGGAAAGGCTGTCTACACTGTGCCTGACAGCAGACATGATGCAGAGGCTCTGTTATGTTTTATGCAAGGACATAAGGGTGTGGCTTCCAGCCAACAAAAAAAAGAAAAGATCCCAGAGACCACCATCTAAGGAGAGTGATGCTTTCAGATCGTGTGACTCCCAGGAGATAACAGCAGGCAGCGGGGGGAGAGGGGAGGTTATGATTATATTTGGCATTTGAATACAATCTATTACTAACGTCTAATAAATAAAACAATGCTGTGATTTAACCTTCCCTCTCTTCGTCGGAGATAACACACCACTCATCTCCAGTCTCTGGTGACCAGGAGGAATTAAGAGTTCTCAGTGGGAAAGCAGTGGTTTTTGTATGTGGGAGCTGAACACTGGTTTCATCCGAGGTCAAAGAATGTCACGCTGAGAAGGTCAGACGTCAAAGATGTTTTCAGTGACCCCAAAGAAACAGTGACAACACAACACAACACAACACACACACACACACACAATGCACTTAAAAGCACCGCTGTATACCGAACTCCCGTCACTGAACTTAAAATGAACTCTGAATATAAAATATGTGTGTGATAGTGTGTGAGTGATTCAGCTCCTGGGCCAGAAACAGAACAGCGAAACATCAAGGGATAGAAGAAAAGCATCGCCTGTTTGATGTGTGTGTGTGTGTGTGTGTGTGTGTGTGTGTGTGTGTGTGTGTGTGTGTGTGTGTGTGTGTGTGTGTGTGTGTGTGTGTGTGTGTGTGTGTGCTCTTGTACAGCTGTCTTTGTGAGGACCAGTTTGAGTCTACAACCGAGTGAGGACATTTTGGGAAAGTGAGGACCTTTTGGTTGGTCCTCATTTTGTGACCCCACTTTAATGGACTGCTTGGGGGTTAAGACTTGGTTTTAGGGTTAGGGTTAGAATTAGGTTCAGGTTAGGTTAAGGGTTAGGGTTAGGATTAGGCATTTAGTTTGGATGGTTAGGGTAAGGGGCTAGGGAATGTATTATGCCAATGAGTGTCCTCACTAAGATAGCTGTACAAATGTGTGTGTGTGTGTATGTGTGTGAGAGAGAGGGCCTGTGCTTGAGTGTCCATTCAAATGTGTTCTGCAAGTAAGTGCTTGTACGCATGTGTGTGCACTTCCCTGTATGAGACTGTGTGTGAGTTTGTGTGTGCGTGTTCATCAGTACGGTGTGAAGAAAGACATGTGTACTTGATGTGAGCTCATCAGATAAATTCATGTCCCCAGTGCTAAGTAACCTGTGTATTTGCACCCTTGTATATGACAGCCACTCGTTCCTGTATCTTTCAAACGTGTGTTGCATAGACATGCACTGTGCTACCAGCACTGACGACCATTATAATAAAGTTTTAACAGATAAACTGCACTGAAGAGAAAACCACAGTCACCAAGACGTCAGGACTGACTCTGAATACACCACCTTGTTTTCAGTTTGATAGTAACAGTGTTTATCTTACGTCAGTTGAAAAGAGCGCTGATATGCAGTATGAGCTAAGTGACACCGTGGAAATCTGTCCAGCCGTTCTGACAATGTTTGCCTGTAGGTCGTCTTAATGGTAGAGAAATTAAAATTTAAGGCTCCGGCATTGTACAGGCTCACATTACTCAACAGCCAGAAACAATACTTTGTTATTGAGTGGCAAAGAGAATAGGATCTGTGTATTCATGTTTGTAGTGGAAAGGATTCAGTGTATTTCAGTGTATTACAAATACATATGCAGGTATGTGACAAACTGATGAATAGTTGTGTATAAGGTATAAACAATGGGGGGATGGACTGAACCACGGGGCCTACCTTGTTCTTGCTGTTTTTTGGCCGCAGCGGCTTTCTGAGCTGGTGAGTAGAAGGCAGAGAGGACACTGAGGGAGCTGACCAGTTGACTCTGAATGGAGCTCATTTTGGAAGGACCGGGTTTCCCTGCTGGTTTCCCTGCCGGTTTTCCTGCCGGTTTCCCTGTTGGTTTCGCCGTTGTTGCTGCAGGGACTGCTTTCCCCACAGGCTTGGCTGCTGCTCCTTTTCCTGCCTCTGCTCTTTTCCCTGCTGTCTGTTTCTGTGTGCTCGGGATCTCCTGCTGGCTGGCTGGCTGTTGAGCTCCAGAGCTGCTCCCCAGCTGTGCCCACTGCTCCCCCAGAAGCCCTGTTAACCGGGTTACGACTTGGCCCAAAGCCGCAGGTGAGGTCGGAGACTCGCCGGATCCTCTGCGAGGAGTTTGGGCCTCACCGGAGTCCCGACGAGAGGCCTGGGCTTCAGTTGACCCACGTCGCTTGGCTGTTTCACTAGAGGCTCTGCGCAGGGATTGTGTCTCACTGGCATCTTTGTGAGGGGGCTGAGTCTCACTGGAACTTCTACGGGAGCCCTGAGACTGACCTTGCAAATCGCTTGACCCCTGACGAGTCTGGCGGGTTTGGGCTTCTGATCCACGACTAGGAGGCTGTGACACACTGGACCCCCTCTGTGTTCCTTTAAGCTCTTTTGAGCCCCGTCTAGCTGCAGAGGCTTGAGAGTGAGACTGGGCCTGAATTGATTTTGGACGGGTTTGGACTCCACTGGAGCCAGAAGACGGACCCCGAGTCTCAGCCTGAGGTTTTGATGGAGGTTTTTCCTCAGCAGGCTCCTCAGAAGGCCTCTTTGCTTGGCTCTTGTCCTCAACCTTAGCCACAGACGGGGCTTCATGTTTTACCTGCTGTTCTGAGAGCTGTGTTGGAGATTGAGCCTCAAGCTGAGGTGCATCCTGTACTTGTGCCTGGGGTTGGGGCTTTGTCTGGGGCTGCTTGGCCTGACCTTCACTGGATCCTCTGCGAGGACGCACAGGTGCAGCCTGAGGTTGAGGCGGTGTTGGCTGTGCCGGCTCTGCTGAGAGCTTCCGGCCTCTCTGAGGTCTGACAGGAACTACTGTCTTCACAGCTGCGTCCTCTGCTGCTGTTACAACCACGTCAGTGACCACAGTGTCTTTGACTGTCGCACACACAATCTCACCCTCTCCCGTTTCTTTCTTCTCTTTACTCTCCATGGCGATCTGCTTCATTTCATCAGTTTCTGTCACTACACTCTCTGTCTTAGTCTCTGTAATTTCTTTAGTTTCTGAGTCTTTCTGTGCAGTCGTATTTGTTTCAATCGCAGATTCTTTATCTTCTTCTGTTGAAGCAGCTGGACTTGTACGCTCTTCCTTCTGGCTCACAAAGTCCAAAGCTATAATTTGCCCAACTGCACTTTCTTGAACAACAACTGAACTCTCTGTGATAACTCTCATTACCACACTTTCACTAACTCTTTGAATTCTTTCGTTTTCTTCCTGGTCCTCCGTGCTTTCACTGACCACGGTGCCGACTTCCTCTACTCTTTCTCTGCTTGTGCTTTCTCTTCCCGGACTCTCTGCTTCTGCACCTCTGGCTGGATTGTTGCCTGGTCGTCTCTCTGTCTCTGTCTCTGTCTCTGTCACCTGGTCGGTCCTCTGTGCCACCTCTGTCTCTGTCACCCTGTCTACAGTGTCCACCCTCTCTGTCTCTGTCCCCCGATCTGCACTGCTGGCTCTCGGTCCCCGTGGATGGTCTGTCACTGTCTCTCCCTCTGTCTCTGTGACTTGGTTGACCCTCTCAGCCACTGGCGTCTCAGTCGTCTGATCCTGAGTGGTGATCCTCTCAGTGACCGTTCCCCGTTCCATGCTGTTGGCTCTGGGTCTTGGTGGACTCAGTGTAGGTACTTCTGCCTCCATATCTGTGACTTGGTTGACCCTCTCAGCCACTGGCATCTCAGTCATCTGATCCTGAGTGGGGATCCTCTCAGTAACTGTTCCCCGTTCAATGCTGTCGGCTCTGGTTCTTGGTGGACTCATTGCAGGTACTTCTGCCTCCATGTCTTGTGTTTCCACTTTAGTATCAGTTACTTGATCAATACTTATACTGGGTACACATACTTCAACACAGATTTTATCTGTATCTGTACCCTGATCTACTCTATCAACTGATTCTGTCTCCGTCTCTTGGTTCGCAAAATCGACTCTCTCTGTCACTGTTCCTGTGTCGATGCTCTCTCTTCTTGGCCTGCTCTCTACTTCTGGAGTACAAATCTCCACTCTCACTCCCTCACTCAGTTGCAGTATTTTCTCCTCTTTTACCATGTTGTCCTCTATTTGTTCCTTTAAAAGACTATTAGTTTTATCCAGCTCTTGGCTGGCCTGAGTAAGTTTATCCTCCAGTATCATTAGCTTCTCCTGCAGCATCTGCACACTGTCTGGTTTCTCAGGTTGTCTTAGTTTTTCCGCATCTTGAATGTTGCTTGTCCCTGCATCTTTAATAGCCTCTCTACTTGATGTTAATTGCTGCCCTGCTGTGTCCTGTGATAGCTTGTGTGCTGCATGCTCCAGTGATTTCTCTATTGCTTCTTTTGGTTTGTCTGATTTTTCTGACGGCTGTGATAGTCTCTCAGATTCTTGTGCTGACAACTTGCCCATTTTTCCATGTGCTGAGGCACTCTCATCTTTTTGTGAAACTCTGCTTTTCTCTGTCACTCCAGCAGGTTGAATCGTCGGAGCTAAACTGAGCCCTTCTGAGGATCTGTGTGCTACCGGCTGAGTATGTGACCCAGCGTCAGGGGCTGTTGTAGAGGGTGATGTGGAAATCTGTGCTTGGGTCTGGGCTTGGAGCTCTACCAATAGCCGCTCCCTTTCCTCCCTCAGTGAGCAGATCTGGGCCTTAAGCTCCGGGATGGTTTTAACCATTTCCTCCAGCTCTCTGACTCGCTTCAGTGCCACTGTGATCTGCTGGTGGAGCCCTGTTCGATCCTGGGGTACGCAACGTCTCTCTGTTACATCTGGTGAAGCACGGAACATGTTTTCTGTTGAGCCATTGTCTGGTGTTCCCACAGTACGATCCGGACTGCTTGAATCAGAGCTTTTCCGCTGCTGGAGGGTGACCGGCATGCTTGATGCTCGGAGCAGGTTCGGACGATTTTGAATCCCCCCAGTTTTCTCTTCAACACCTCGAGCCCCAGTGCCTGTTTCATCTCTGGGTTTAGGTGCAACATAACCACCCCCCTGACTGGTTGTCCCCCTGTTGCTCTGGCTGGAAGTCCCCCCTTCATTTGCCCTGAAGTCAAAGAATTGTTGCACCTCTGTCACCCGTGATTTAGGCTTGGGCCCCAAGGTGGATGTTCCTGACCATGTGCTGTCCTTTTCCTTAGAGGCAGGCCTGGCTCCATGCCCAGGGAGACTGAAGTTTCTAGGTAGTGTGCTGAATTTGGGTGGGACCTTGACCCTGCGCTGGATGTTGACCCTTTTGATGGTGTTGCCTTTTTCAATATCATCAACATACTTGAGGAAGTCCAGGTCCAGATGGAAGCCATAGGGAGTCTCCACTGAGTAGGGCAACTGCTTCCTCTGAACACCGCCCTCACTAGCCTTGGTCTGAAAGCCGTTGGCTGAAAGAAATAAAAATGAAAATCGGTCAATTAATCAACGCTCCTTCTCCCACGAAGCAAAATAACAGGAGCAATAATATTAATAACTGAAATCCAAAAATGGATTCATGTGTGCATGTGCTTGACAAACGACCCATATTACACATTATCGTCTACAATTTTATTCCTTTTCATCCATTTGTTCTGTCAGGTCGTTCGGTGCGGCACACATGGTGCTTCATTATGCAAAACCATATCATATCACTTACTGGGAAAGTAATTATCCTGCAGTGATCACGCCAAAACAAACTAATCAGCATGCAAAAGGCTGCTCTCTCTGTGTCGACTTATGAATACGGTATGAGACAGGGGAGAGCTATCACCTGAAGGAAATAAACTCTCGGTGCTGCTCCAGGAACAGGGAGTTAAATATGTATCTCACAAATGTTATATAATGTAATCGAGACAAACTAATTGTTGTTACACTTGCGGAAACATGTGACATGTCAGATTTGTGACACAGCGAGTTAGAAGAAACATAATTGTTTATTTAAATGCAGACTCAGTGACACGCACCACTTTTCTTGTCCATCGTGGGAGGCGGAGTTCTCAGTCATCGACTTGTGTTTGCCACAGTTGGAGCTGGCAGCCTGGAGGAAACAGAAATGAGAGAGTTACGTGAGAAAGTGAAATATTGTCATCTGAGCAGAACCTAATTTTTACTGGAGAATGAAACGTATGTGGTCCCTAAGGCTGCAGAAAATTACGGAGCTTCAACCATATAAAACTAGAATGGCACTCATTAGAGCGCATACCTCTGCCAACAGTCCCCTAATGAGACCACATTTAAATTCACTATATCTGGATGTTATTTGGATCTCATAGATATCAGTCCTCTAAACATGCCAGATTTGTTTCATCAAGATCCATGAAATAATCTCCCTCATGCGGATCTGCACCAACATGTATTGGGTTCTTACTTGGGTCATTTCCCACCCTTTCTTTTCTTCCTGTTAACAAACACACAAATGTAGACAGAAACCTTGAAAATACATGTTCTCCAAAACCTACTAAATATTTCATTGTGTTATTACAGCAACTGAAATGCTCAACAGCTCCATATAACAAGAGAACAAACATGTATCTCTCTGAGATAAGATAATCAAGAAGAACTTATCCTTGGCTCGGATGTCAGGAAGGAAAATAAACTGACTTATGTCCAATGTAACCTAAGACATGTACAACGGCTTTTAGGAAAACATTTTAGATAAAGCTCAAATGTGCAGTGATTGTTAGTGGCACAAGAAAACAGCTCATTTTCTATTACATTAGAATTGTTTAGTATATAGTATATGTAATATAGTTTTTGTATATGTATGGCAGCAGTGTTCACTCTCCAGCTGGTATAGTGAGGTGAGAAAAAGTATTTGCTTTATTTATTCAGCTCATATACAGCTTACACCTAAAATTGAATAAAAGGGTCAATATGCAGTTCATTATTGTGCAGTCGCAGTGACTCTACAGAAGATAAAGTTGCTGGATTAAATTATTCCAGTTACAAAAAATATTAAAAGAAAATGCCAATACATCCATTAACTTAATTTCATTTGCTTTGCTAAGTCAGACCTTTTAAAGCCATTTAATTCCCCACAGCGCTGGTCGGGCCCACGGGAAGGGAACACGTTCCATTCGGTGGCACTTGGGGATCATTTGTTCCAGTTGGAGAAGCCAAGACACCAGAGCTGTTTGTCCATTTTTCACAACGAGCTTACTGCAGAGCGTAGTTAAGTGAGATGGAAAACAATTCAGCACGGGGAGTCAAAACCTTTAAGGGCTTATGTAAAGCTTCCTAATAAAATATCCAATACTAATAATAAAATCCAGGCAATTGGCCCAGCTTTGAGTGAGCAGCACAGTTTAAATCCATAGTAAATGAACGCTCTCTGTGTACGCTCTTAATGCCAAATATCAACTCTAAGGCTATTTAGCAAATAGCCGCACGTTATTGACGCAATTTCCATGGAAATTTGTGTCGCTGGAGAAAATATCTGCTACATAAGGGACAAAACATCCAAGTGCCTGCAGCGGTGGTTCAATAAGTGGTGGAGTTCAAACCTCAACATGTGAGGTAGGTTTCAGGCAATTAAAATTAGCATTTTCATTATGTTTTGTAGTGCAGTACATGCATTGTATTTTTATTATGCCCCTGGGGTACACGTTACTGCAGATGTTATAACTGATGACATAATGCAATGAAATAATGAAACCGTAAAAAAAGCCATTTTGCTTCAATGGTGTTCCCTCGTATGTCACTTCAGTTTTATTTTTGCACTCAAAGAAGATGAAGGCCTTGTAGGAAAACAAAAACACTTGTCTCCCGAGAGGCAGCTTTTCTCTTTTGAAACGGCTGCTTTGATATCTGCAGAAAGGATGTGAACACCTCCATGTTGCAATAATCTAAAACAAGTATGTGATACTGAAAAATGCATAAACTCCCTGTGCTCAGAAAAACAAGTGGCACTTTCTCTGTAGTAGCTCAGACGGTTCTTCAACTAACCTTGTACCAACTGATATCTCACCACTTTATTACAGATGTCAGACCCGGAGCTGCAACTGACTCGAAAAGGGACATATTTAGCTCCTATTCTGGTTGATCATTTTATTTTTACTTGAAAAGGTTTTCATGCTCTAATATTCAGAAAACACTTCACTTTCCTCAAACTGTCCACTGCTGCAGCTCCTCTGTTCAGCCTCTGTCTGAAACACTTGGTTTTAGCTCCTGAATCTTTAAAGCCCCCGTCCTGATAAAGCCCAGTCTGCTCTGATTGGCCAGCTGGCCGACTCTGTTTTCATTGGTCAACCTCTTTAAGCACATCAAGGAAATGTCGGCTTCCAGACTCGCAGCTAGATGTAAATTATGCAAATTTGGGCATCACGACGAAGTGGACAAGGCGTTTCAGGAGCTTTAGGAGCAGTGATTTCTGTGGGTTAGAGGAGCTGCCTTTTAAACGGACTTTGTGTAAAATGTAAAAGTCCTGCAAAGTTAAAAAGCCTAAACTTCAATGTTTACTAGAGCACATACCTCCGCCAAGGCCCAACAGTTCCCTTAAATTGAATCAAGCCAGACCAAATTGTACAAACTCATAGATGTCAGTTCCCTAAATATGCCAGATTTTTTTAATCTACATCCATCTATTATTCTATGGAAAACTGGTGTAAACACACTCACAACCAAAGTTTCCACCAATTTTCCTGCTAATATGTACAATCACATTTGTGTAGTGCTGCTAATTAGCAGATAAACACAGATGAAAACATTAACTCCTCGATTAAAAAAAACAACCTTTAAGACACCGGAGGAAAGAGAAACGGAAAATCATCACATTTATCCTTTAACCATAAAATTGCATTGTGTTGCATCCATTGCAGTTGTCTATGTTGAGGACACAGAACTGATTTACAGTGGTTTGGAGTAGCCGCGTGTTAGGCTGTGTGTTGGGTTGCAGAGCGGAGCAGGGACACACTGCAAGGCAAGCACTTCACACGCTGGCAAGGTAATCAATCAACATGACAGCCTGTCCACTCGGGGACCTAAACGGGAACGGTGACAAGCTCTATTTGGTGTCCGTCCCGTCTTCATAGATTGAGCCGTAATAATGAAAATACGAGGCGACCTGGAGCAGAATTGTTGTTCCAGATGAACAGATACACACACACACACACACGTAGGGAGGCACGTGAATCAACACACTGACAGCCACTGCACAGGATCTGACACCGTGTGATTGCTACCATGGCAACCGCTCTTCCATCCGCTACATGTGCGCGTCCCGGGAGTGAAGAGAGCACGGGGGCATTCCTGACTCCTCCCGAAAGCTCAACGCGCCTGCGATCGGCTCGCTGTCCTTAAGGCTTAATTAGCAGATTTGGGAACAGAGGAATGCCGCTCGTAATTGCTGAGTGAAGTACGGCCAGACCCCGCTGGCAATTATACACAGTGGGCAGGCAACAAAACCCTCCTTAATTAGATCATTACCGAAACGCGGAGACAGAGGTAGGATGGAAGGCGGACAGAGAGAAAGGAGGAGGGAATAGAGACAAGAGGAAAAAGATGGAGAATAAAAGCTTGAAAGTGGCAGATGGATGTGACAGGGGGGGGGACGAGCGCTGACAGAAGAAGCAGGAAAGGTTGATGCTGTGGAGTAATAAAAAAAGCGCCACAGTAAGAATCAGTGACTTGACAGAACAGCGAGGAGTTTCATTAATGAGAGCGAGTCCATACCTGACCTTCACTACAGTGTGAGTTGTGAGGAATTAAAAAAAAGTTTCTTCTTTTAATTAAGGTCACTTGTAACTCTTGTGTGGCTAATGAAGGCCTCGGAGCAACAGAGATATATCACGTTGAGCTTCGGCAGGGAAATATGCACGATGGGCATAAATAATTAACCATAATATCAGTCTATAAGCAGAGAGCATGAGTTCGTACATGCAGACAGTGTTTGCAACTAGTAGATTATCCAGATTAGGTTGGTGCTTGGATATTGGAAGCGCCTGGTGACACTGATGATGCATGATCCACGCTGGATTACAGAAATAATGACTATGAGCTGAAATCTTGAAAAGGCTACGTTCATCCAAAGAGGTTGTATTTGCTACGAGGCTACACGAGGCTAAAAGGAAGCCACAGGTGTGTGTCTGTCGGGACCAATTCCCAATTTAGTCGCTCTCTTTGTTTACGTGCATGTGCATTGCTTACAGTATGTATTTTAATATGTGCGCCTGGTTGAGTCCTTGTATGTTTGAACGGCAAACACGGCCCGGGGAAAACACATGCACACAACGTGCAGCCTGTGCGGCGTGCGGCAATCTCTCACCACCAATCCAATAAGTGCGACAGCTGCTGAGAGGCTGTAACAAAGGTAACGTGAAGCCCGGAGGACAGGAGTAATGAGAGGACGGTAAATAAGCTCCTACTGACAGCCAGGGGGTTTTCACATGTCATCAAACCACAACCACAGCAATGTTGGCTTTTTTGTCTTCTTCGGGGGGGTTAGGGAACCCAGGGAATCAACTTAGTGCTTAACAATGTATTTAATAATGTGGAAAAACACATTTAAACACATCGCTGGGGAAAATCTACAACCAAAGATATTAACTTTGTCACAAACTAGTGCAGAAGCCGATCTAAACCTGCGTGTGTGTTTACTTGGCCTGTGCTGACGCTGGTTGCAGTTTTCTTATAGAAACTATAAAAGTGATCTGCAGTAATTGAGTCGCAGCGAATAAAAACGTGCAGCTGGACTCAAAGTTTATTAATATTGAACGTAATTACACCAAATTCCACTCTGCACTTCCTTGGGCCCCTTAACAATACACATGCCAAGCGTGAAGCCAGTAAGATCAACGCTTATCAAGATGTGGAAGCTTCATACACAGACAGAGTTTTCTTATTAGATCAAGGAAGGCCACACTGACTGAAATCTTCTTCAGATCATGCACCCACTCGAGGATTCATGGATAACCACCAGAGAAACGCACACATGCACATAAAATTACTGCTGACCCAACCTATCACGGAGGGGGAACAGCGTTAATTGAATGTCATGGGTCATTACATTGGAGTGGCTGTGTGCTGGAGATTGAATTAGTCTAATACACTGAAACAGAGCAGGCTCAGACAGAAGACAGGCCAGCAGGAAATAAGATTGGCGAGCGCGGGCAGGGGGAGAGGAGGTGGGCGGATGGGAAAGGGACAGCGGGTGAGAAAGTGTAAGCGAGGCAGAGCGGGGAGTGGCAGCTGTTCAAACTCATATCTCCCACATGCAGAGCGGCTCTACTGTTAATGTTTCGCTCTCTTCCCTTCTCACACTCTGTCTCGTTTGAAAAAAGAAGGTGTGTGGATGCGTTGTGACCTCTCACACACAGTGAAGCACTGTGCACCGGCTGCAGCTGCAGCTCTGAAGTGTTTATCCGCTATCTGAGAGAAGCTGTGAGGAAGTGCGAGCAGCAGCAGAGTGTGGGGAGAATCAGGCGGAGCGGCAACAATAACGCAAGTTCTGGGTCCTTATCACAGGCCTGACATGGGACCGGCTATCTGTTTGCTCTTGCGCTGCCCTGAGAATATAAACACGACCGTCCACCTCAACACACCAGCTCTCAGGCCCAGAAAAACAAACTCACATGTGCAGACGAACGCAGCGATACAGATAAATATGCAAAGTACCAAATACTTTAGTTATATGCCGACTGAAGCACAATCTCCTAGGAGTGCAATTTCAGCACAGCAGCAAAGTGCTTTTCAAACTAATTTGGTTTTTTAAAGTCCCCATTTTCAGCAAATAAAGCAACATGACGACATTTCTTTTTCACTTTAAAGTTGCTGATGTTAAATATCCAACAGTTTTTACAGCTGATACGCCATTACTCTTGGCCTTGTTTTGCTCTCATCAGCAGAGAAATCAATCGAACCAGAAAAAGTTAGAAGGATTTAAAACTGTTCACTTATCAGGTTTAGGTATTGTTGTTAGACAATCAGGGCTACAACTGTGACTTATACTTTTACAGAAATTATAGAATGAGGTGGGTGTGTAGTGGAATGAAGGAAAAACGGAGGAGAGAGATGTGAAAACCAAGTTGTGTCACGTCTGAATGTAAAGAAATTAATGAAAAAAGCCTCAGATGTGACTCAACAGAAAAACCTTGGTTGAAGAGAACTGAAAGTTGTAGCACACTTTACATAATTACTATTAATTCATATTGGAAAAACGCTCAGTATAATATGAACCAACCAACGTTGATATAACACTTATTTTACAACAACTATAACAACAATATTAATTGTGTGATGACAATGACGTATTTCCGGAGAGAGAAAATTACCCTATAAATGTCCGAAAGTGTTTTTTATTTTTTTGCAGATGAGCTCGCTATATATTCCTCTATGCAACTGAGAAGGGAGGAGTGAATGAGTGAGTGACATAACCATGGATCACAAAGGGGCTGCGCTTGTGCAAATGTCTTTGTGTTTCCAGACATTTCATGACTTTGGAAAGAGGAAATCAAACAGCTTTCCTCCAACAAACAGAAAGTTGAATTTGTCAGCAACAAAACGCACTCGTGCACATTTCTACTGCGGATTTGCCACTTGGGTCTGGTAGCTTAAGATTGCGTGGGTGGAAAATGTGTTGATGTTGCTCAGCCAGATGGTCCAATGACTCTTTTCTATTTGAGGCATTGTTAAACAGTGTTTTAGTGTTTGATATTAGCCACAGCTCGGAAAAATCTGCCTTTAAATGAATTTTACACATCACATTATGGAAACAGTCCTAGATCACGTACGTTTTTTTTCCAGGCTAATTTATTAAATCGGTTGTTGTCCAATTTGTCCTCATCCGTGTCCCATTACAGAGACACTCCCTGTGATACAAGTGCGAGAGGGGGGGACGCGGCGGATGGTGCAATTAGCTTGATCTGGGGAGTTGTTGCAGATGTGTAGGACAATTTAGCATAATGAAAAATGCACTGACAAGACAACTGGGAGCTGGAAAGTTTCCGATTTCTGAACCAAATCAAATGAAGGGCGTTAGCATCCAGATCATGGAGAGAGAACGAGGGAGATGTTTATCTGATATCTCAGAGCTTAGTCTGTGTTTGCTTTGCAGGAACAGATCAATCCCTTCGCTCCGTAAGAGCTGTTTGAGCACAGTCCAGTTCATCCCCCTGCAGTCTAATATTATCCCAGTCTATGTATAGCACATAACAACAACATTGCTCAACTAGAATATATCTTTTGGGCCAATTTTTCCCCGTTAATCGGGTCCATACTTCTTCATCTAGATTCCTTATAATCCAACATGATGACGTCTCTTTCAGTGTGTCGGTGCTTCTGTATTCAGCCGTGTCCACTGTTCACTTTGTGCAAAACAACGTCTGGATCCCGACCCCTGAGAGAAAACGAATAAGGGAACTTCTGTCTATGGGCTTCATTAAACAGTGGCACAAATATTCCGCAGGGCTGTCGTGAGGAGGCGGCTGTTTTATTATAGGTCAGCTCAAACTCTGCTTTTTTTTTCTTCACATTTAAATGATGGGTCTGTACTGGGAAGAAAAACCCATCGTTGAATGCAACATGAAATTCAATGTAACTATAATGAGTTTATGTCTAGGATAGTGAAAGATGGGGACAGCTGTTGAGGAGGTGCTACTTGGTATTATTTGCAAACGGGAAATTAATTGTTGGGGGGGAAATAAATCTGTTATCACTCTGTTATTTAAGCTTAATGAGCCTGTTCTCCTTCCTGAGCGCTGAATGGAAGTGATTTTCTTTCCAAGCTCAGGGCAAACAATAGAAACTCAATAGAAAACAAAGCGACCAGAGCCGCACACTGATGTCTTTAAAGTCTGTCTCTCTATTGTTCAGTTGCAGTTGTTTCCTTCGCCTCTGCGTGAGGAAGTTAGTTGTAAGAACTTGAAAAAAACACAGAGACCCGAGTGTTTCGCTTGTATTCCCACAGACGACAGAGAAAGTACAGGATGCATGTGGAGGTTGACCCCAGGGTTGGTTTTTTTTGGAGGAACATGGGAAAATGGGAAGATGCTGCTGCTTCTAGATGTTACTATTGTGTAATGTGAAGGCTGGAAGAAATTACAACTTGGACATCATCTTCTTAACAAATCTGATAAAAGAGAAAGAAGATTATACGGTAGAAGGTTGTTTTATTTTAAGATTTGTCCCAGAAAACCTGCAAAGCTGCAAGTTGTGATGAAGAAGCGAATAAAAGACGATTGTGTGTGATGTCCCGTGTCCATCAGGGTCCACTGGAATCATCCACACAGCCCAAAATGCATGGACACGAGGACAGCGTGTGCATAAAAAGTGTTGCAGATATGAATGTTGTACAGACAGATTATCATAGTCCCAAATGAGGAGTTTGGCATTTTTTCCAGCGCCATCTTGTTTTCAGTAGCCATATTACGGCCATGTCTGACTGGCACCTGCAACCTGCACCCATTGGATGGGACTAGCTGTCAATCACACGGTATCTATGTTCCAATGCATAACGTGCGTTATCATCTATTTCACTCTAAGCTGGGACCATAATTTACTAAATGAACATCATGCTATGTTGAAGAAGACCTGAAACCAGTGACCTCCTCTGGAAAATGTCAACTGAGAGTCATTTTCTTATAGACTTCTACAATGGCTTCACTTTTCGTACCATGGAGTGCACGTCCATTTTTATATACAGTCTATTGATCCTCCATTGTCTACTATTATTAACTTCGATCAATAACATCCAGCCCTTTATTCAGAACATGGCCCTACATGAAACCCCGATAATCAATTTGCTTGATCATTGCTCAGATTTAAACTGTGCCTGGAGTATTACAAGCTGCGTGGTAGAAAACAATGTGTATGGAGGGAAAAAGAAAAGATAAGCGAGGCCATATCAACTGTATCTGCCTGAGTGGACATGACCCTCGTGTTACCACCCCTGTCCCGCTTCGGCCACATCTGTCAAAGGACAGATAACCCCTGTGTCCAGGCACCTCCCTTCCAACTGTTTCTTTATCAGCGGCTCGCTCCTTCTCTTCATCCCTCCATTCGGAGAAAGAAAGCATCTTCCTTTATTTTAAGATGGCTCTCCTCGTGGCCTGTAGTGTTGTTTCAGCATGAGGAACAGATGCTTGCTTTCATTAGCCATAAAGGAAGTGACACACCATCTATTATTCATCGTAGCACACAGCCGACCCCTTCTAGCTGCATCTACGTTAGCATCCTGGCTATTTCCGTTCGTGGAATTTAATGAGGGTGGGTGGTGGAGTATCTGCTACCGCTAATTAGCATGTGGGCTATCTGTCTGTGTCGGCGTCAGCAGTCGGAGATGAAGAGGAGGCAGGTAAAAAGATGAAGAGGAGAGAAATGTGACAAACAGCGGAGGGAGAAGGTGCTTTACGTTGCCATCGAAGACTAGATCACTTGCAGTGCTGCCAAGTCACATTACATCCACGTTCACTCTGTGTGACAGGCATAAACAACTCACACACACAGACACACACACACACACACACACACACACACACACACACACTCACACACACGTACAAACACCAAACATGTATAAAATATTCAAATGTACAGTGCAAGCAAGTTCCATGTGTTAACACACTCTCACAGAAACATGAGTTATAAATAAATCTGGGTCCCCTCGCTCATTAATTATCACTTACTACTTACACAGCCAAAACAGTACACACACACACACACAGGCAAGCAGGAAATTCCAACACAGTCGGCTGAACATGAAATAATATGCTGTGCGTGCGACACACACCCACACAAACACACACATGCAAACACACCATTTATACACTCCTACACACAGTCACACACACACACCTCCTGGTGATACAGAGCCTGCCTGACACCAGCAGAGCGTCGAGCCGGGCAGGCGATGGTGGAGCGGCACAGTCTGCAGAGCAGTGGGAGAAATCAACACTTATAAATTCACACTCTATTGATCTGCATGACGCACGATAACGGCCCCTTTCACAGAAAAACACATTCAGATACCGCCTATAGGAAAAAGAAGGAGTTGGCTGATTGCCACACGGATTCGCTCAATGCTCATTTGATTGTACTGTGTGTGTGTGTGTGTGTGTGTGTGTGTGTGTGTGTGTGTGTGTGTGTGTGTGTGTGTGTGTGTGTGTGTGTGTGTGTGTGTGTGTGTGTGTGTGCATGTAACGGATGCATGTTGCCTGATTGTAGGCCTGCCCGCTTATTCCCTCCCTATTGTGCCAAAGCTGTATGAGAAGTGCCGACATTCTACGAACATACATGCAAACGCACACACACTCACACACTCTTTCACACTCCTTCTCACACATGCCAGGCAAACACATGTGACCTATGTTCTCGGCTGCAGAAATAGAACGACGAGAGAGGGAGTGAGTAAAGGAAGGAGGTGGGGGGTAGACGATCAAAGAGAAGATGAGCAGTGCGAGGTAAACAAGATGGAATTAAAGCCGATGAAAACAGGGAAATCCAGAGAGCAAATTGTTTATGAGAGTAAATTGGTTTCAGAAAAAAAAAAAACGCACAAGAGCAGAGGCAAAGGATGAGTCAGAAAAAAAAAGGAGTAAATCCTCAAGGGGTGGTTTGACTCTCACCTGCCACACAGCCCCTGTCACCTCCTGTCCTTCCTGTTTCTGTGACTGCGACTGACCCTGCCTCTCTGTTAACCTCAGCACAGAGGAAAAGAAATAAAAGGAGGGAGGAAGGGTGGGAAAGGGGTGGAGGTGCTGGCAGACGCCTCGGAGGGAGGAGAAGAGAAGATGCTGGTCAAACTATTGGCTCTTCTCAGGATGATGGATTCACCAGCCGGCCCACTGCAACCCAAATAAATAATACCCAAAAGATAAATGAGCTCGACGGAGGACACACACACACACACACACACACACCAACAAACAACGACACACAAACAGACGTGGTAATCAACTACCTCTGCTCCTCTGTATGCGTCAACAGTGCAGCAACTTTAAGTGTGTGTAGCTGTGAGTTTGTGTGTGCGTGTGTGTGTGTTTGTGTGCAAAGTTTGGGATTTCCTAAAGTGCTCATGACCACAAGGGAGACATGAAGTAAATAGTGTGTTTGTGTGCACGCCAACCTTTTGGTGTGTGTGTGTGGGTGTGTTCATTCATGCATCTCCTGTTGTGTGCACCCATGTGTGTTTCTGGGGTTGTGTTAGTGTCCGTTAAGGCTGCGGGGCAAAACGGCCTGCCCTACAATGAACGCCCATCATGCACCATTCTAATTATCGCTGAAGGACCTCAAGCAAACCCCTGCTGCGCTGCCACCAGGCCGAACGAGGCCTGCTTCAACCGGGGTCAGGCTCCACACTGGATCGACAGTGTCTCTCTGAAGCGTCACACTGTCCATCGCTGAGGTATCTTCTCTGTGAAACCAGAAAGAGTAAACCCCTCAGTTAGCTGCGTCCAGCTCGATATCAGAGAGCAGTCTAATGAGTAAACCCATGGCTGGCCCAGTTGGCTCTGCAGGCCAAATGAGGTAAATAATTAACTGCCTTTAAATAGGCTAACTGCCCACACTAATGGGTCCTATCTCTTATCTCACTCCCGCACCAGTCCCTCAGACCCGCCGGTGCTAATTCCCCTCAGTTCATTTTAAAGGCAAACATCTACCTCAAAAAACAGCCCCAGCAGCGGGAAGCCCGTAGCACGTGTAAGATAGAGCCTGAACACTTTGGCTTGACGTGCCAGGCGGCTGCAAAAATATATGGAGCACATGAAAGATTCATACGATATACTGCGTAGCTGTTGCAAAGTCGGGCCTTTATATCATGTTGTGGATTTTCTTCGAGGCCAAAGGGTTCGTTTTAATTACGACTGGAGGGAGAAAAGTAATGTTTTGGGGGGGGGATGTCACGACAGGAACAAAAACTAGAAGGATGGTTTAGCAGGAAAAATTACTTAACACTGACACTGGTGATAGGGTAACTGTCACTTTGCACTTGTAATGAATCAGTTGGTTTACTCTGATGATGCTGTTGGTAATGGATAAGTAAATGTGAGTTGAAGCGGAACATGTGAGGATGAGAAGGGAAGAGTCATGATACGAAGCTGATGAGCAAACAACTGGAGACTAGACCATAAACCATACAACACCTGGACCCCTCTGCACAGCACCCTGGTAAGAAGCCATGCTCAGGAGTGTTTCCACAGACTTTGGGGGCCCCAGGCAAAGGATACCTGGGAGGCCCTAGTCATGCTTTGTATGGGCATACATGCAATAGTGGATTCTATTAAATGTTAAATATAAATAATTATTTAAAGATTCCAGAAATCTCTGTCCATCTCTCTGTCTGTATGTGGCTCATATATCTAGAGAACTGTTCATTATATCGGCTTCACACTTTGCTCGTGTATTGACAAGAGCCAGAGGAAGTCCAGAGTCGAATTTGGGGCCATTTGGACACTTTCAATATTAATAAACTTTGAATAAAAAGGGAACAGGAACAACAAAGGATTCTCCAGTTCTGGTTCTGCTTACAGAGTCGATACTTTGCCGCGTCTTAATTACTGCAGGTAACTTTTATCATACAAGGCAGTATATTTTATCCTCAGTCATGTTTACAATGAGCACTGCACTAGTATTTTAAATGATGAGCACTTTAAAGGAGATCTCAGTGAACCAGATTTCACTTTGTATAACGTGTATTTTCTCTGTCCATCAAAAGAGATAAAAGAAGACATAATTTCTTTCTGACGAGTGTTGACTTGCACAGGAAACGTTTGTCAGACACAAACTGAGACTATGTTAGAATCTTCAGCGTCTAAATCCCCCCCTCTCCCTATATGCCTAACACACTGCATGAAATCAGCTCAAACACTTTCATCTAAAGCAGCGGACTGAAAGAGGGTGTGATGCGGCCTAGAGGGTTAAGCAGATCACATGAACCGTCTCCTGTCAGGAGGGATCAGATCGGACCTCAGAACCCGAGGATTCCTGGAGTCTCGTTGCTCCCTTGTATTTCCCTGCGTGTCGAAGTTAGATGTCGTCTGTCCACCTCGCTTTTCCTTATGTTGATAGATTTGAAAATGCAATGTCGAAATGATGTGCACTGAGAAGTTGCAGCATCAAGGGGCGTAACACGTGGTATTAGACTGACCCGGGTTGCAGGATCCCAAGATAAAGCAAAGGACATAAAAGTTGGGTGTAGCTTAAAACAAACTACTTTGTGTTTTGTGGGTCATCATTGCTGGAATCAGAAAATTGAAAAAAGGTGTTGGCCCTGATGAGCCATATGACACTTGAGAAGCCCACATGGTGCCGTCACCTCGTGGGCTTTCAACATGCAGGACAAGGTGTAATGGCGCAGGTTGGTTTCTTGCTGGACCCAACACCTGCCTTGAGAAGTTCTCCTCTCTTTTACTGAGCAGTCCAACATTCCTGCGTAGGCACACGTGTCACAAAGTGTATTGTTGTAAAAACGAGCAGTCTCCCTGCTCCAGCGTGGGCAAAAACACACAGTTAAAATGTTAAAATAACAACAGGCAGCATTATACAAAGTCTGGCACCACAGGGAATCTGTAAATGTGTGTGTCTGGGTGTATCTGGCAGTGTGTGAGTGTTAAAAACCCTAAAATGGCTTTAACTGCTGCTCTCCACAGCTCATGCACGTAGAGTTCAGTGCAACAGCTCGGAGTCATGTGCAGTGTTTGCACATCTGTGGGAGTCACAAAGAGAAACTAAGCAAATGAGCTTATTTGTAACTAAGTTTTCCCTCCTACTAATTCTTCAGCTCACCTCAAATCAGGTTATATTTTCAGATACTTTGACTTTGCATGTAAGTTTTCACGTGAACTCAGTTCTGGCAACCGCAATTATTTCAATCTTTCATTACACCGGCTGCTGCCGTCTCCTCGCAGCATAATTCTGTGTGCCGTCGTTGAAGTTCCAGACCTCTGGCATCTTGAGATTTATGCACACTTTTGCAACACACAATTATCTCTGAGAGCGCAGTCTGCAAGTATGTGTGTGTGTCCAATGTGTCTGAGTGGGGGCGAGTGCGAAAATCCAATAACTGTCTTTATTGGCAAAGGTCACGGTTCTGAGGCGACATCACAGCTTGACGCCTTCAAGGAAATTCAGGTTTTCTTCTCAAAATGAGCTGAATAAACAGGAACAAAATTGTAGAAAATGTAATAAAGTCACATATTTCTAATTTTGGAGTGTATACTTTTTGTTTTGTCTGCGTGTCGGTGACATGGACTGTAAATAAAAATAGATCCACTTCCTTTCACTTTCTATCTATCCCATCAACTAACATGGAGTAGGTGGGGTTATGACCATTACAGGAGCCACGCAGGGAGCTATCACATCATCCATCTTTTCAGACAGTCTATGTACAGTATTACAGTAAGACCTAGAATTACATTTGATGCCCTGAAAGTAAATTATGGTCGTTTATAGAAATGCATGACATTTTCTTTTTAAAATATGGAAGATAAACTTGCGAGAGATTAATGATGAGGCTCAAAAGACTTTAAATAATCCTCTGTTTTGTTTGGCGATACCATCTCAGTTGAATCCTTGTTGGCAGAACATCTGTGTTTAGACTTGTAATAATTTTTTCATGGTTTTACTGTGCGCCTCATTTATCAGCAAATAATGTACACAAACACATATATATACTGTTTTTTTAACCAGATGTCTACATTCACTACATCTCTCAGGCTTATTATAATTTATACTGCTTTAATGTGCTCACCATATGTTGTGTGCATGTACTTTATCATAGCTTATATACATAGAAGTATCTGTTCCACCGAGTAGATACATTTCAGCTCCAGACCATATATAGTCTAGACGATGTTCTATATCCTTCCACCCCCGACAGATGATATTATTGGCCATCGCCTCCTGTAAGTTTCTTTTCTCTTTTGTTTTCATTCTTCTGTTTTCTCATTCCTTCGAGGATTTACACATGTAGGCAAAGAGCTAAGAATAACACATGGGGATACACACTCTGACTGAGAGTTGCAGGCAGATACTGGGAAATTTTTTGGCCTTCGCTCGTCTCTCAGGTCATATTTTGTGTGAGAGCTGCTTTGTATATCGCAAACTGAAGGTGAGAGAGGCAGTGACCTGCAGCGGGATTAACGCTGAACAAATGTTGAAATCTAGATTACAAAATCAGTCAGCATTGAAATACAGCTCTTGTTATTTTGCCGTGTGTGAGGGTCCCTCTGGAAAAGTTGTTTTGTTTTTACAGGTTGAGATCATAGACTGAAGAATAAATAAAGATGGACGACATGAAAGCTCCCAAAAGTGAAGCCAAATTTCGTCATCGCCCCCTGGTAGCTGGCTGCAGCATAGGTCATAAACTACAAAGTCAAAGTACACATCAAATAAAATGTCTACGATCGTCGGGAGTTCTTATCTCTGATGTTTTTTCAAATGCGATTTCATAAAAAAAGGTGGGTGAAATATCATGATTGACAGCTGAGACTGACTCCTGATTGGTCAATTGGATTTATCATATAAGTGGATAATGTTTCGTCCAACGTTTCCTCTATGTTTATATTCAGCCTGTGGTTTGGATACACAATGAGTCCTCGCAAATGAAGCAGTTACAATTATAGTATCATCATATGTAGATTAAATCCACTTAATGCAGCTTGACTATGAGCAATCAGCTCACATTTAACGAGAGATACATCCCTAAGATGATCTTAAGATGGAAAAATAAGAGTCACTGACCAGGATTTTCCACTGTGAACATGTGTGTGTGCGCATGTGTGTGTGTGTGTGTGTGTGTGTGCACAGCTGGGGGGGGGGGGTCGCAGGACTGACAGACATCCTGAGGAAGGCCGGTTGCTGATAAGGGCTTCAGGCAGGGAAAAGACTGTTTATCCTTTGAAACAGACGCCCACTGAACTGACCACAGCACACACCTCACCGCTCAAGTGGAAATGACCCGAACTGTGCTGATCGCTGTGCGTGCATGAGAAGACACAGAGCGGGATGGGGCACGAGATGCGGACGCAACACAAAAATAGTCTTAAAGAAAGAGGACTGCAGATTGAATATCCAAAACCTTTCAACTGAACACAGAAAATGCAGATCTAACTGCACACCTTGCATCACTCATTTCCCATCCTCCATTATTTTCTCCTCTCTATCTGTGGGTGTAATCACTATGTAAACGCGCAGGCAGGCAAAGAGGCGAAGCAAATGCCGAGAGAGAAGGCCTCTATGTCGGCGTGAGGGAAAAGCAGCTCAGACGGAACACAGGGAAACAGAAGAGAACAGACACACAACTTTAGTTCCAGCCACAATCTTCCTTTGTCTGCCTCCCTCACTTCTTCTTGCATTTTCTGACTTTCCCAGCTGCTTGAAATCCTTTGTATTTCATAACAGCACATTTCCCTGGTTTCATTTCAGCCCCGGCAGAGTCACTATGACCCACAAAATACTTCTGAATGTACCGACGTGTCATTCCAGCTTCCACAGGGAAACTTGTTTTGTATGAGAAGTAGAGCAGGGGAGCATCTGTACCACAGTCAACAGTGTGCACAACAACAGCTGCAGTGTTTTTGTTTTTTTCATGTTCACTCTTCAAAATGTAAACAGAAGCCGAGATAGAAAAATACTGCGATACAGTAACAAGCCACAGCCAAACACTCAAAACTAAATGGGCTTTGCGATCGTTTCACGTCACTTTGTCAGCGCTGCAGCCGTCATTAAGTGAGCACGGTGGCTTATGTGGATTCCCATCGATTTTACGACTTTTTTACTGGAGTCAATAAGCCATAAAACAACAAAATCAATCTCCTCCCTTGTTGGTTCACTGCACTATATGGAGATGAAGATGTGCATCAGCTGTCAGCAATTTAATCTGGGCAATTTCCACGCGTACGCATTTCTATCAGGTGCGAAGCAAGGCATCCGAGGCTCGATCACGATATGATCAGCTTTCATTGATTTTAGGAGAAGCGATTTCCAGTGGCTGATGGCAGGAGTGGAAGGGGGGCATCAGTTTCTCATTGTCCGTCTCCTAAATGAGATCCGTTTTTTTTTTATTCTCTCTCTTTCTGTGTCTGTCTATGGTGGTGACACGGTTTAGATGCACGAGGACAAAGTGTAGAATTAAAACTAGAATGGCCATCAGTAGAGTGCAAACCTCCACCAAGGCCCTTACATTCAATCAAGCTGCAGCGAATGAAACAGTCATAGATATCAGTTCTCTAGATATGACACATTTTCTCCATAAAGATCCATGAAAATCCGTGAAAAGGTCAATAAAATGCTACGTTTCAATGTAACCCGTATGCTCTTATCCGTTAAGTTGTTATCGTCCACACAGAAGGTCAGACCTCATAGTTTCAGGTGCAGTTGTCCTAGATCTTGTCCTTGATCTGTTGCACAGGAGAGTGACATATGCACATTCACCCCCCCCCCCCCCCACTACCCCCCCAGATTTAATTCATTCTTTGGGAAATGCTTGCAGAAAACGTGACACAAACTTTCTGGATCCAACCATTTATTCAGATCCAGTTTCTTTCCTAAACCTAGCACATCCTTCCATCAAGATCCATGGTAATCTGTCCGAGAGTTTTGCTTAATCCTGTTAACTAACAGACAAAACAAAATGAAAGCATATCCTCCTCGGCAGAAGTAAGAACTGGAGAAAAAACAGAGGCCACATAATGAAAGATTCAAGGAAAGAGAGATATAGAGGAAAAGAGAGAGAGAGAGAGAGAGAGAGAGTTTTATCATTAAGTGTGGGTGAAGCTTGGCTGAGCAATAACTTGATTGTGGCTTTGGTTTGCTCTCTCCCACAGACAGCCTCTTCCTGTAGGGCAGAACTACACAGACTGCAGGCCGGGCTCTAATATCACTTATAATCACTAGCAGCCAACAAACCACAGCTACAAATCGCCGGGGGGGAAGATGGAACAAAGTAGAGGGAGCGAGACAGTGTTTATGTGTCTGTTATTTTATCCATGTTTTATGAGCTTTATACAAACACATCTTGTATTTCTGTCTTTGTTGGCGTATCTTCTCTGGGTGTCTTCCTGACCATGAATCAGGCCTGAGGCCCCCGAGGCCTAAACAATGACCAGAGCAGACAACCAAGGTATTTCACCCCCTGCAGCCTATAGGGACTGAGTTGTGCATGTAAACAACTGCAATGATATACAGGCAACAATGGGAGGTGGTGGCCTTGGAGATCAAAACAGCCCTGGTGTGGAATACGTAAGCACATGAATGTAGGATAACTCTCAACCGCTGAATGTTAGGGTTAGGGTTCACACAACTCAACTGCAACGGTGCCCGATCTAAACCTGCCTGTTTGGACTGGGCCGTTCTCTTGGCCTGTGGTGTTTCTTTCTGAAACCGTTAAAGTGACCTGCAGAGATTGAGCCGCAACGAGTGAAGACCTGCTGCCGGACTCGGTCCACGGAGAACCCTGAAGCCACCGCTGCTGCACACAGAGCTGTTCACCTGTTTGATTCAGAGTTCAGTGAAGCTTGAGTTAGTGTAATGTGCTGTTGTCACAATCGACAAGATCACTTACGCTGATGAGTCCCAGCCGCCGCCGCTGCTAGAGCGCCGGCCGCCTGTTTATCCAAAGCCTATTAACATTGAAGTGACACATGCCAAGTGTGATCCAATGAGATGAACGTTTGTCATTCCAAATGCAGACGGACGGACAGAGATATCTGGGATCATTAGATAGATGAAGCTGAACTCTGGACTCTCCTCCACCTGACAGTGAAGCAGTGGGAAGCACAATTTGATGCTAACACTTCGCCGTTTGCCTCATTTGTATTTTATTCTTCCTGTTGATCAAATTCAGGTCAGCGAGATCCGTCCTGACCGTGGCTGAAATGTTGGAATACCAGTATATATATTCTTTTTTTTATCGTGGCCTGTATCCTTATTCATGAAATAGACTATTCTGTATTTATGACTGGTTTTTGCAGCCTATTTTCCTCTGTCTGTTGATATATTTTCTACTAACCTATTTCGTACAAAATTCCCTGTAGGAAAACATAAATACTAAGCTATTATTCTAACCCTTTGGAAAAATGGGGTAACTAACTTAATATGACTTACTTGTTCAGTAATTCACAACATTTACTTTTTTCTTAGCCCACTTCTAAATGAAAATAATGGGCCAAATGTTACCATGGCTCATATTAAAAAGGGAAAATTCCCAAAATCAATTCATTATGAAAAAGGGCAACAAACACAAAAAGCTGCTGGATGAAAGAATTTCCACAAACTGAACTCACATTCAGAACAACAGATGTTCTGTTCTCAAGTTGTTCAGCTGCTTGTAGGTTCCTCTGAGCACATTGTGTGCCGCGCTGCACGAGCGGTAAACAGCGTCGTTAGCCAGGAGGCTGCCTCAGCTCTCGCAGCGAGGCAATTTGTTGAGTCTGAAAGGAAGCTACACGGGGTCGCGACCTTGTCTGAGCGATTCCCAGGAATCTCTACTTACATAAGTGAAAATGTGAGGTGGGGGGGGCGGGGGTGATGTGGATCAGAGGTGTGTTGATGGTAAAGGGGTTAAACAGATTCTGTCGGTGTTCACGCTGTAAGAGTAACGTGCTGTCGGTGACGGATATGACAACAAAATGCTATGATTACCAGGAAAAAGCCTCAGAAATCCGATGTGGGTCTTAATTATGCAGCAAAGAGGCTTAAAGGTTACAGAGACAAAGGTCTTCTTACTGTTTATAACATATACCCGTCGCATAGCCCACGATACTCCTACTCTGGACCATTGAGACCCACACACACAAAGCAGACCCATCTTTATCTGCCCCGGGGGAGTCTTTTGTTCGACTATAATGTTTTTCCTATGAGTTAAAAGGGGAAAACCACAAGATAGCATGAACATAAATCTTTATAATTCAAACAAAACGCTTTGAAATCGCTTAAAAAACTCGGGCCACATGTTGGGAATGGCTCTTGGGGATTTGCATAATTGCTGATAACAATGATTTCTTTGGGTAAATAAACTGGTCCTTTGTGGGAACGGGTCTGGTCTCAGCAACATGCGAACAAAAAGAATGCAGACTCATGAATTTTACTCCTACTCAATGTTTTTTTTATCAGATCGGCGAGAAGAGTTGAGGAATATGTTATAAAAGATGGAGAGAAACTACTAGAAGAAGGGAAAACAGAAGGAGGCATCGGTGGTGACTCCGCCGGGCCGTGCTTCCTGTCATGTATGTGAAGTCAAGGGTTCAAGTTTGGCTCGCAGCCCCTTTTTGCACGTCACACTCGCGCTCTTATCTTTCCTGACACTCTCCGTGGCTCCTTATCTTTAAAAGCCAGCATCAAACTGAAGATGAAGTGCAACCAAAGGGGAAGGGGTTTGTTTATTGGAATTGTGGAGCAACAGCTGCCTACAGCCACAGAGACACGAGTCAGGGCTGCGTCCTTTCATTCCTCCAACCTCCTTGTCTCGCCACCCGTACTTCTTTTCTTCGCCTCTCTCCTCCTCTTCCATTATCTGCGTTGCCACAGTAGGAGGCCCACTAAATACAGCCGAGCGCTGCAGGCAGGAGGACGGCACGACGGCAAGACAGAGGAAAGACTTGAGGAATGAGGCCCGCTGGCTTCACCAAGATTGCCGGGGCCATGGAGATGTTGAGCGGTAAAGTATGGGGTAATGATCGAAGTTGAGGTTGAGGCTGAGCGAAGGAGACTGACAGATAATGAAAGTGATGGAGTCATTGTAGGAAATAAGAAGTCAAAGAACTGGTTCAGAGAGAGAATGAGATGTTTGAGGAACCAGATTTTCAAAATGGAGGAAGCTATTTATGCTTTTTAACGGTATTGTACCAACCACCGTTATTTAATCCTACTTAAGTTTAGGAAAGATCAGGGTCTTACTTTAATATGAATAAACACGTTGTACAACACAGTATCGCTCAGGAGGCAGATCTAGTAATTAAAATGTACGTTTGATCCCCGGCTCCTCCAGAGTTCTTGAGTCGGTGAATGACATGTTCTTCACGAAGCTGTGTGAGTGGGCCTCAGACTATAAATACATAAACACACCAGCTTCATGATACATCTCTCTAATGTGGCAGGGAATCAGGGAGTGAAACCCGACTCTATAGCCTATCTGCACTTTAGCTATGAATCAAATCTCGTCTGTAGATATCCACAGTGGGACTGTAATATAAAATAAATCAATTAAAATAAGATACATCCACCTTCAACTGCTCCTCAAAAGAAATTATTCTAATACGGATACGAGACAGGAGTCTACGTCATTAACTTTTTAAATGAAATGATGTAAAATCTTCAGAGCAAAGTGTCGGGAAGGCAGTAAAACTAAAGACCAGATATGACCTGGTGCCCAACAGTGACGGATGAGCTGGCCAGGAAGAACTTAACCAGGCCGGGAGGTTAACATGATGCCAAGGATAGAGGGAACTCACTGTGGCCTCATATCTCACAGTGGACGGAGGATTTATAGAGAGAAGCTCGGAGAGTTGCTGTGACTGACCAGCGTTTCCTGCTTGTAAAGCAATTTGCAGACATGAACTCTGGAGTCCAGACCTTGACCAGAGTTTGATGCAGCGGGAGATTCTCCAGCCAGATGCGTTAGGGTTTAAGGTTAGACTCCAGAAAATGTCCTGAGAATTGGGGCCGGACATTTTCTGGAGTTTGCCTTTCGCATATGAAGAACACCGCAGGAGATGGTCCGGGTCGGACGCGGTCGCAACAACAGGAAAATGTACAAATTGACGCTGTGGAAATCACATGATTTAGTTTGCGGCACAAATCAACACCAGCATCGGTTCTAATCACCAAAAGCTCTCAGATCTCGTTGTCTTTCCAAGTTGACATCTTCGTCGATGTCGTCTCTTTTTCATCCTGAGATATTTCGATTTTCTTTCTCTCGTTTTTTTTTCTTTCAGTTTTTCATCCGTCACATGTTAGAAACTTCCTCCATGAGCTCACTCTCTTGTGGTGAATCCTCTGGATAATCTGCTGTATTCACTCGGACATTATCCAGACTGTTTTTTTTTTTTTTTAAATCAATCACGATGGGACATAAGCAATTAGCGGAGGTTGAGAAAAGCAAGTGAGAGTGATGAAAGTGAAGAGAGGAGATGTAATCATACACTAAAGGACAGGAAGGAGAAATGACAGTGAGGCACAGTGGCGATGAGGGGATGTTGATTATTTGACGTGCCTGTGGTGCACACATTGGTCTCATTTCCACAACAGGGCTTTTAATTTCCTTCCCGTCATCGCTGCCAGCTGAGATCTCATTAGCCGTCAGTGTGGAAGCCTGTATTTTTACATTTTTTCTCGAGGATTTGAAGGAGGCCTTTGAATTTCCACTCATTTCTGTGAGTAGCGTGCTGCCTCCCTGCTTTTCCATCTTTCTGATCACGTCAGTGCAATCACTTAAAAACATTTTTAAAGTGCTTTTGATCTTGCGCCGAAAGCATTTTTTTAACGACCAACACTCGTTCAACCCTGCTGCAAAATGTTGTTGTACTTTGTTCTCCGATTGACAGCAGTGTAGTTTGTTTGTCGCTGGAGATTTTCAAAAAATATACACACCAACGTACACGAAAACAAGCGCATGTGGCCCACATTTACTGCAGCTTAAAGAGCATGCAGTATGTTCACAAATTAGGAATACACACACACATGCACACACACACACGCTGAGGATCTGGGACATGCTTAGCTGTGCAATGGGGACATCATCTCAACCCATCCCCCGCTTCTCACTGCGGCTGAATCCTAAAATCTCATCCACCGACAAATCTATCAAAAACAATAAGTCCTATAGGGGGCTAACTGCTCCGGTGTAGCTAAACCCCCAACTCAACTCACCTCATTCTGTCTCTCACCCTCTAATAGGAGCCATCCATCTCTGCAATAACCACTGTGCGCTGGAGAAAAGTAAGAAACTCCAAATTCCTGCCACAGAAAAGACCAAAAAGTCTTTATCTCTCCCTTAAGCACGTGGAGAAGGAAGCAGACGGGGAGAGATGATATTAATACATGTTTATATGGAAACCTTCCAGCACTCCCAGCTTCCTCATGCCAAAGCAAACAGTTCTCAGAGGAGACAAGGGCATGAGACAATGGCTTCTATTTCCATGAAGATGCTACGTTACCGTTGCCAAGCACGTTTGATATCCGGTGAGATACGGGTTGAGGGCTTCATGCACGCTGACCGCACATGGGTCATAGAACGTTTGGTCTATGTTTATATATGTGTACACTTTTGAGTTACACACACACACACACACACACATTATCCAATGACCAATTCAGGCCTAACCTTGAACTTAACTACCAACAATTCCCATCTTACCACTAACTTTAACCACGACCTCAGAAATGACATTTTGCCTCAATGGGACCAGGCTTTAGTCCCCATGAGGACTACTGGTCCTGACAAGGTCAGTGTTACTGCTGGGAAAGGTCCTAAAGAGGTAAAATATCATTATAATATCATGTGTTAGTTTTACTTAAATACATGCAATTCAAAAAGCGTCATTGTAGCAGTTGGGAATGTTTTAAAACAGTTTTCTTAAGCGTTTGCTTGATGTTAGCAGCACATGAGGCTTTATTCTTTGTAGTAGTTTGTCTCTGACTGTTGATTTCTCTCCTTGACGTTTTTATGTGTCTTAGTATTTTGATATTTTGTGTAGTTGTTCATGTGTTGTACTAATGATTTCAATTTCATTCCTATTCCAAACAATGGAAGAGGTGATCGATATTGTCAATACAGAACTTTTACAGTAAAACAGCAGGCTGTGTAAAGTTGTGTGTCTGTGTGTTTGCAGTTCGACATGAAAATCAGCAACAACACTGACCCCACTGACCGACATTATTCACTGGGACCAGCTGTCGTTTAAAAAGAAAAAGTCTGTCCAGGACAAAAACAACACGTGGACATTGAATGTGAAACATTGTTGGTGTTTTCATGCAGCTCATATTCTTATCCTCACGTTCGTCATCACCGAGCAGCTTTAGAAAAACAAGGTTATCTGTGGAATCTGGCTCGTGTCCACTCTGACTCCACAGGAACATTCAGCTGATTTGTTATCTCTCTTTTTTTGGGCCAATTTATTTGCTGATTATTTTTACCAAAATCTGTTTGTGATGTTTAGTTTGTGAGCAGCGCTGATCTAATACTCTTTTGTTTTGCTAAGGGATTTATTTCTAAATCCCCACATATACAGTCGGCCAACTGATAAAATGGGGGAATTGTCTTGTGAGTTAAGTGAATTTAGGAGCTAGTGTGTGGCCACAGATTTCTTTGTAAGAATATCACTTTTGAAAATGGATTTCAGACCTTTTGTGACTAAGTTAACAGATAGAAATCATCACTGTATCCGGTGCAGTCAATGTAAACAAAGCCAGGTTGTGCTCCTCTTCCCTCCTCGTTCTCTTCTAATGTGCTGAAAAGTCTGCTCGGGTCCAAACTCTCTCCCACCCAGCTCCTAAATTGTCCTCACCTCGTTAACCAGCTCCCACTTTTTCTAATCACAAGTCCGTTGCTGCTTCGCCATGAGCGAAATCGAAAAGTCTGAAAATAAAACATCCCACTCTGTGTCACGTAGCATGAAATATGATAATGTATGTAAGAGACAGATTTTCACAGGGGGGAAATTGATTTTCCACTCGGTTGCGACTGCGGCTCAATCCATCACTTTCTGCATCTGAGCCGAGATGAAGAAAGTGTTGGTCGGAGGCTTGTAGCTGCACCTGGTATTTTCTGATGTGGTTTATTTTCTAATAAGCAGTTTTTCGGGGCGTTGAGGAGACGAGAAACATTGTACTTTATAGTAAAAACGTGTGTTCAGTCGTTTGTTGTAGCAGTACCATCTGTCATGTGGGAACATGGCTTTCAGACAAAAGGCGATGATGGATGGAGCGGATGTGTAACTTCTGAAAACAGCCTGAGGGGCAGGTGTTAGTGAGAGACTGGAAAAACAACCATTAAACGCTGGGCCATTATTAATGGGCAGATTTACATATGACAAGAACAGGAACAGGACTCGAATCTGGATGATTAATGAGGTTATCCAAATGTGGAAAGACTGAAACCATAAAACAATAATTTATGTTCTGGTCTCACCCCATGTCCGTCAGGGATTTTTATTTCACTTTCTTTAACTTTTAGTTTTTCCAAAGGGGACTGTTGCACCTTGGCTTGCTCTCTACTGAGTACCATCCTAGTTTTTCATATTTCAATGTGGCTTAATACCAGCTTGAAGTTGTGTGTTTATCTAAGTCTGCATGTGGTTATTTAAGACAGATTAAAAAACAAAGGTGCCTCCATTTCAACATCTTTCAAAATAGAAAGATTTGTGATTTCCTAATAAACATTGAACTTTAAGTTGAATGCAAAATCCTTTCCCCTGTTTTTTAATCTGTGTATTTGGCAGCAGCACAATGCAAAAGCTAAACTTATTCCCATGATGCCCATTACATTAGACTTGATTGGATCTAAGGAGACTGTTGGGCCTTGTCAGAGGTATCAGCTCTACTGAAGTTTGTTTTTTTATTTGTTTCTAAGCAGGATTACTACGAAAACTACTGAACATATTTCCTAGAAACTGGAGGAAGGAGGGGACATGGGCCAACTCATTAAATATGGAGGCGGATCCACACAAAGGAGTGGATGCAGGTTAGGTGACATATCTGTGTGTGTGTGTGTGTGTGTAATTTGATGCAGCTTCATTGATTTACAGGGGCTGTTGGGCCCTGGCGGAGCTCATTCTAGTTTTATTAAGCGTCTGAGTTCGTCGACCTGTCATGTCAGTCGTGCTCTTCCCCCCCCCCCCCCCCGGTCTCCACCTGAGCAGAGGTGTAATTATCCAGAATAAATGAAAGCAGCTGAGTGGGTCTGCAGGGTTTTTAAATAGGTCACACTCTGTGACACAGGTGGAACTTGTAACAGCTGGTTCGGAGAAGAAATGCTCGAGTGAAGACAGGGAAACAACAGAGATGCCTTCGCCTTGTTCAGATCTGTTTTTCTAACTCTGCCTTTCTGTCAACGGACAAAATACGGACTCATCTTCTTTGTCCTCTGCCCGACATGAAGCAGCCGTCTTTCCTCCACTTCCACAGGAAAGCACTCAAACCACTCACTTAATCTTTTAATTATTGTTTTGCTTTTTTTTTTTTCTGACTCGTTGGATCGCACAGAATCACAAGCGCATGGTGCTGATGTGCCACGGCCCAATTTAATGGTGGCGGGCTGGCTTTAGCTTCCAGCCAATTTATCTCCTGGTCACAGCAACAAGAGCAGAGGGGAAAATATTGATCAGCGCCATCACTTAACACCAGTGTATGAGACAGCTGGTGTAGAGGGTCGGTCGAACGTAACTGTGGCAGCAGCATCGAGAAGTTGGGAGGATGTTAAATCTCCTTGAAAACAAGTGGAAAGGAGTTTTCAACAGGCCGGAACAGACATGAGTTTACAGATCATAAGTAGAAGAGCATTCAGTAGAGCGCATACTTCCGCCAAGGCCCAACATCCCTTTAAATTGAATCAAGCTGCACCAAATTACTCACTCATAGATATCAGTGCTCTGAGTAGGCCTGATTTATTCCATGTCAAGATCCATGTCACGAAACTAAAAGATCTGGATCCTTCATATTCATTTAGATATACTTCTAAAACGATAAAAGATTGATACCTTTCTGTATTGACAGTATCTCAGCTGCTCATTGGTGGTAGTCACAGGTTTCTTGTTTTATTTGTTACCGTAAACAAAAGCTGGAAAAAAAACACGACTACCCCCCCCCAATCAAAATATTTTAAAACCACAAAATGTACACACTCATTGCTACTGACCCCCAGATATGTCAGATTCATACATGGTTCTCTGAGAAAGGTTGAAAGTCTTTTTAAGAAAGGGGGGAAATAATTCGTGGATCCGCCCCCTGATCTGTGCCAAACTTTAATGGTTTCTTCACTGACACAAATCACATCCTTCCACCAGGTTTTCGTGGTAATCCGTCTTGTTTCTGCACAATCCTGATCACTAAGAAACAAACACAGAGGTACACACAACCTCCTTGTTGGCAGAGGTAATTAACTGCACTAATCTCAGCTTCTAATTGAAGGTTTCATAAAGGTCGAGTGACAGCTCTATAAAATCCATCCGTGACCCCAGAGCAGATCATGTGCGAATCCCATGCAAATGGAGACAAGGATCCAAACCATTAATTCCAAGGGCAGCTTTTATTCTGCTGTAAACCAAAAAGAAACACAGAGATAGAGAGAGAGAGAGAGAGAGAGAGAGAGAGAGAGAGAGAGATAGCCAGACTGAGTGAGGACGGAGGAAGGAGGGAGTATTCCCTGAGCAGGGGAGAGATATCAAATGAAATCCATCTCCCACTCCTTTCCTTACCGCCTCCTACTCTCTCCTTCAAGAAGAAGGAAGACAGAGGAGAAGGAAGGGTTGTCAAGGTCACCTTCCTTCTCTTATTCTCTCTCACACACACACACACACACACACACACACAAACAAGTACAGACACTTAAATGTAAATTCTCAGGGGAAGCAGAATATGCATAATTTGCACTGATGACGGAAGCCCTGCTTAATTATTCACTGCAGAGTTCACATGACTGCTACACACACACACACACACACACACACACACACACACACACACACACACACACACACACACACACACACACACACACACAGAAGCACTCTTAAGATCCCCATAAGGATTCTCTGTTCTTTATACAGAGCAACATAAAGCATTTCCAGCATCAGTCATGTCTGTCAAATGAAAAGTGACGCCTCGGAAAAACTCACAGTTGAAGAAAGTACAGGCAGAATAATGCTGCCAAGATTTACTCTGGGAGACCTGGTTAAAATCATGGTCTGTTTGTTTGTCTGCAGAATAACAACAACAAAAAAACTACCAAACAGATTCCCACGGAACTCAGTGGAAAGATGGGACATGGGCCAAGAAAGAACCCATTAAATTTGTGCGAGGATCAAGGAATCTTTTATCACTTTATTTAACGTTGTGAGATGCAATGTTTTTTTTGGGACATTTTCACCCATTTCCCAGAGAATAACTCATCAATCTGTCCAATACAAAAAGGGGCATATTATGGAAACTGACATCTATGAGCGTGTGCTTTCTGGTGCGGATCCAAATAAACATCCTGATCTAGCGGATTTAAATGTGGTTTCATTGTGCAGAAACGAATTGGACTAGAAACCTGTAACGACCATCAATGTGTCGCTGAGATCATGTGTAAGGCTTGTTTGAATTCTGAGTGCCATTGTAGTTGATATCAATATTGAAAGTATGTATATGGTGTTGAACTGTTGTGAATAACATGAGTCAAAACTTCACAAAACACACATGGATAGATAGACATAAGATAAAGGGATAGATAGAGCAAACAAAAGTTGAAAGGGAGAAAGGTCTGAAATCTCTTTATCTATCTTACTGGTCAGGATGAATATAACTTAGCACTGTTGGAAACATAAGCACATGCACACACCACACACATGAATCACCTGGAGGACACACACCACAGCAGACAACAACAGGAAGTTCAAGCACAGAGCACGAGGGCAAAAGGTTAAAGGTCGGGCGGAGCGGTGATTACAAAGACAGACCCAGACTGTCAAAGTAGGCCCATGCTCACCCACACGGATAAATCAAGAAAATCCTAGTGCAGTTGTTGCTGACTTGTTGGAGCTTGACGCCTTTAATAAATCTCACAGTGCTCCTCATCCCCTAATTCTGTCTCCGTCTGAGGGAGACAACAGCCTCCAGTCCCTCCTCCCCCGCTCCAGCTGCACAGATATCCATATCAGCCGGTCTGGACCGCGTCCAGAGAGAAAGTCTCTTTTTGTTTACGAACCTTCGCAAATTACCAGCTTCTCTAAATAGGCCTGAACTGCTCTCTGCTGAGATGGAATGGGTGTATTTAGGTTCACTGCGGGAGAGACGGGGAAGATTCAGTGACAATTTCAAGTGACACAGACACACGCATATTGTTTGACTTGGCAAGACGGAGGCGCACATGGACGCACATAGAGACGCTATGGGCTATGAGCTGCTTTTATGAGATTATTGGGAACTACTGTCTGAAACTAAATTACTGCTTTTACTGCTTTAAGTGCAGCTAAAAATAATAGCTGTGAATAAAACAATAAACAAGTCTGGAGAAATAATTTTTATTGCTGAGGAAATCTTTTGAAAGAGGAAGCAGAGCCGACTTCAGACTCCATATAAAACTCTTAAGTGGAGAATATGGGTACTTTCCATTCTGTTAATTAGCCCTTGGTCCAAATCAATGGACGAGTTGGGAAACTTGTTGGATTTCCCCTTAGTTCTGTTTCTTTTCACTTAGTAAAAAATGCACAATGAAGAAGGTTCTAAATAATAATAATAATAATATCAAGGAGACAACAGATTTTGTTGCCAGTCCAGGTCAGACCTAGAACTTACTGCTAAAACTGTTGGCTTTAGTTGTTGTTGGGTCAGACTGAGGTTGGGATCTCGGTAGAACCATAAACTAACCACTCCACAATTAGTTTGGAACCACCTCCTCTAAAGATCCTTGATTTGATCAGGTAACATTGCTGTAGAAAGCATTGAGGAAGCCTTTTTTATGTCTATAATCCATGTCTTAAAGGCTGGGGTTGGGTTTTTCACTGACTCTCATCAATTTAATTTGGCCAAACAGGCTGGGGTATAATAGACTGAGACATCCGAACAGACCAAACGTGTCTCCTGCAGCCCTTGGAGAAAACACTCAGCGATTTAATCTTTCAGGAGAGAAGATGGAAAGTTATCCTTCACTTATATAGTGCAGCCTCGAGGGCGGCTCGGGCAGCAATTTCCAGTCCGAACCCGACCGGAGCCAGGAAAAAATCAAGTAGATAGTCCAACCAACGTGACCGCACCCAACATGAAGCAGAATATCATTACTAAATGTTTTTGTCCAAGCTTGAGTCGGGTATCCAGGTTCCCAGTGCAGCCAGAGCCTCCAGTGCATCTACTGGCCATTACGTGAACTCTGGCTGACTCGAGGCAGACACGCTTTCAGGCAATTCAGATGCTTATAAAAGATGTAAATGAAAGACAAGGTAAATGGGATATGAGACAAACTTTGATGCCCTGGGAGAGCTAATATTAAATATATGTTTTTTGATGCATAAGATATTTATCTGATCCCTGATACACTTGGCAATGCCAACAGAGAGAGGCTAGCAGACAGTGACCTGCCTTAGCTGTGATAACCCAAACTGAAACATGCTTTAACGTGTGGAAAGGGACGTTTTTACACTTTGAAATTATAGAGTCCTGGCAGCCAAGGAGAAGAGTGATGAAGTCGCACTGCTTTCCAAAATGGCAGGCAGCAGCAGAAGGCACTCGAATTGGAAAAGAATAGGCCGTGGTCTGGGAAAAACTTGGCTGCGGCGAGGCAACCCTCTGTGCTGGCTCAGCGCGCAGTTTTGCTCATGCATGTGTTTCTCGATTATATTTATATTACATTTGCTCTGCAGTATTCTGTACTAATACAAATAAATTAAATCTTCTGTAACGGACTCAGCCACTCTGGAAGGGATTTAATTTGACTTTAAGGTATCCAAGGGTGCAGGAGAAAAGGTGCGACTGGGTGAAGAGGGTAACTTAACGTGAGCTTTTATTCCACATTGTGACAGTGAAATATTCACACACTTTCTGTCCAGTACAACCAATTTACAGCAATTTACTGTTTATTTAAAGGACAACCCTTCTGGTACTGTTGGGATTCAAGTTCCTATGTGAAGGTGGACTGTATATAAAGATGCACGACGTGACTCCACTTCCTCTCACTATCCAGAAATAAGGCCAAAATATCCCGGATTCCAAATCTACCATCTTGCACATTTGTAGCCGGAGTCTGTGCAGTCGAGATCGAGGGATGAAGCCGGTATGTGAAGGACTCACCGATACATGCGCTCGACCAATCGTGAGTCAATCATGATGCTTCACCCTATTTCTCTAGCATCAAATAAGTAATAAAAACCAAACTTACTGGAGAAAATAACACTTGAACAACATCAGTGTTATAAGAACTACCTACAATGACATGAAACCATCATTACCCCGTTGGTATTTTGACTTTTTAGTTTGGTCCATGTCCAAACCACTAACATGGAGGAGGAGGGATCTATGATGTGCAGCGCAATCAAGACACTTTGGCTTTGCGTTTGGGGAGCAGTCGCATTCTTCATCTTTATAAACAGCCTAGGGTGGGAAAGAGGAGATTATGCTTTCACATTGGCATTTCATGACAATGTGGTTTATGCAAGACAAACCACAAACGAGAAATAGGGAAAACAGGGCATTCTGGGAGATGGGCACTTCAGAGGGATTCCCCTGCTCTTCAAAGCACCACAACTGCATGTACACGCACACGCACACACACACACACACACACACACACACACACACACACACACACACACACACACACACACACACACACACACACACACACACTCCCTTTATCTCTCGCTTCAGTAGATGGAATAAAGCCAAGTTTGCTTCCTGCCTCTCTTATTTTAGCCTCCCTGCCGAGAGCACGCTTGGCCCCGATTCCTCTAACCTGTCTCTGCTTTATGCCTGAGCTCTTTTCTCTCCTGCTGCTCATCCTCTTTCTCACCGCTGTGGACACAGACCCATGACAACTTTGTGTTGCTTCTCTCTCATTCCCCCCGTTGGTCTGGGCTGCTTATCGGGGAAATGCATTGGGTCGGTTTTCAACCTGCCAGTGTTGGATAGGCCCGCTTTGAAATTATAGCTTTGCATGCGAGTAGAAATGAGGACACATCCTGCAGCTGCCGGGGGGCTGGACACAGCACTGGGGTCTTTTTCTGGACCCTCGTACATCAGGATGAAGAGAAGAAGCGAAGGGTACAGGGAGGTCAAAGGAGGTTGAACGTCAAATCAAGAGGGACACCAATAAAAACATTTAAACAAATATTAGAGGATGAAAAATATCTTTCGATTATATCCCAAAACACCAGCTCAATTCATCAACCAAAACTGAATCAAGCTGCACAGCAAGAAATAAACAGATAAATCATTTAGCCTATAAAATGTCAAAGTGCCCACAGCCCATTTGTGCAACGCACAAAAACAAAGACCAAAGGTATTTAATTTACATTAAATGAAGAGAAAGAAGAATCTCTTAAAAGGTTTAGGAGGTTGTGTTGAGCATTTTTACTTAATGAAGAACTTGATTGATGATCAACTGACACATTTAAACAAGTAGTGAGTAAAGGTGCTGATTTGCTTTCTGTCCAAATGTTCCCAATTGCGTTGTGTTGTTGTTGAGAGCAGCAAAATTACATGACATGATAAAGTATCTTGAGTGTTTTATGAGAAGATTGATGCCACTTTCACATTTTGTGTGTTAAGCACAGAACTAGAGCCAGACAGCAATTAGCTCGGCTGTGTATAAGTGCTGAACTTAGTTGACAAGTATGACAAGCAACCATCCATCCATCTAAACAGCTTATCATTGGAGGTTTGCATGCGGGGCTGCGGCTGAAATTGGGTGCGAGGCTGGGTGCACCCTCGAAAGGTCACCAATCTATCATAAGCTCTTTTCAGACATGAACTCCTTAAAATGTCCTGAAAAGTGGGTCTGGATATTATCTGGAGTTTGCATTTCACATATGCAGAACACAGCAACAAAGTCACAGAGAATCGCTAAGGGGATAGAAAGTCTGATTGATACAGGAAGCTGTTCATGTGGATCTATAACGAAACGTTGCAATGCCCCAAAACATGTGACAGCGCCAGTGCACGGAAATGTGGCACATCCATCAATCCATCTATCCATCATTTATAACCACTCGTGCTGTTTAAGGTCACGAGGGGCTCAACCAAATTGACGGGTCGCCAGTCTATCACCGAGCTGACAGTATTCTCCCAAAATCAATCAAAATCCAGTCAGCAGTTTCCAGTGTGCTGGATGTAGCACGGGATATAACGGATTAGCATACCATTAAAGAACCTGCGCTGTGCGTCTATCTGACAATCACCTTGACGGAGAAATAATGTCCTTCACATCAAACTGTCCCCGTTCTCTTTCTCTCTCTCCACAACGGGGGAAAGCCATCTGTTACTTCAGAGTCCGGTGCTGTAAGCGCACTGCGAGTGATGTGAGGCGACAAACAACAAAGTCCAAAAGTTTAATCTCCATCTAAAGAGACAGTTAGACCACTGCTAAGAGGTTGAGGAAGCAGATGGCCGGAGACATGCGGTGCAGAAGGCTTAAGATGTGGAGTGTGGACAGAAAGATTCGGCAAATGAGAAAGAGACAAAAACCTAAAAAAGCGTTGATAAAGAGCTAAACAAGGAAAGTGTGCAAAAAAGGAGGAAAAACAACCAACGAGAAGACAAATGGACAGCTGCAACCTCAAAGTGTTGTTTCTTCCTCTTTGATGATCAGAATCAAGGTCAATCACGTCCCTCGTCTCATCGCGTATACCAGCGTTCACTGCCTTTTACACCACCTCCCTATTATTCCCTATTATAGATCGATTTCCTCTCCCGTCCGCAGCTTTGTCTGCAGGAGAGGATGCTGCTACCTGAGGGGCTACGATATCATGGAATCGTTTAGCACAAGGAGATTTAGAAAAGTGCAAAGTAAACGATGGGAGATATTTTGATGAATAACTCCAAATAATAATCACAGTGTGTGTTTGTGTAATTATCGTAAGATGCTGACATGAATAGCCTTGGGGGTTTCATTGTTGCTGCCAGTAGTTTTCTTGCTCTCCTAATTGCCCGCCTGTATTTGTTCTGTGTTATTCTCTCACTATCCACTTCTGCTGCCTCTCTCTCATACAAGCCACAGTATAAATGAGTAAAAGACCCAGTTCCTATGTTATATCAGCTGCTAGCCGTCCCCCCATAGCTGACACACAGGGTCACCACAAAAACCCACCGTAATCACTTTTTAATCTCCCTCGGAACATGACAAATACATTACTGCATTCTGAATGCACCCAGGGCCGTGGATGTGTTTTAGAAACCCTTAAAATAAATAGCCCTCCGCCTCTGCGGGGCTGCGGGCGAGTTCCCAGACTCCGGGCTATCGCACAGAGACTCCACAGAGCTCGCAGCGTTTCTTTCCCATCGTGATAATGCTCGCGTAAGCACTGATAGCTGCCCCCCGACGCACCATTGTTCCCATGAATCACACATCTGGGAACCGGGCTGGGAGACCTGCGTGGACACAATTCTGAGTATCTGTGGACGCTGACAAATACCACTGTGCTGTGGTACTGCTAATGTTGGGCTCAGTCAATACAATATAATAGGACTGCTCGTCTGAGGCACAGGATATATTGGTCACTGTCATCTCGGGGCTGCAACTCTTGATTTGCCAACTTCTTACCTTAATTGATTGTTTTGTGAACCTGCTGCTAAAGACGCTGCACTCGATACCTGTGTCTTTCAGAATCACAGATTTCTCCTCCCAACATCAGACATTTCATTTCAAGTTATGTTCCAGTTACTGCTTTCTTTTGAAATCCCCCTAATGTGTTCCAGTGAGGCCGATATCCGGTTGTACGCTTCCCCTCTGGATATAAAAATTTGAAGCTATCTAGGTTGCTTTTTTTAAAGATCTCATCTCCTACTTGGAGTAATGTTAACTTCGATACTAACATGTGAAGGAGTGAAGGAGACCTACTGTATTTTTCCATCACCTGAGGTCCAAGATCAACACCGTCCCTTAAAATCCTCCAAGGACATATTTGATGAGTGGCAGGTGATATGTTCATTTTTCATCTGTGCCATCTCTTGCCCATTCCTTGTGACCTCTTCTGAGAACCAGCACTCAATAGAGACATGGCACGAAGAGAGAGAATAAGCCAGAGGAGCATGAATGTGACTGGAGATGCTGTTTGTTGGTGTTGGTGGAGTATGACAGTGATGAGGGGGGGACGCTGCGAGAGGGTGCTGGCCACACATGTCACATCGGGAGGCATGATTATCCTCCAGGATTACACTTTAATCAATCTAAAGCACTAGTCCCTGTCTGCCACTGTGCTAATCCCATCAAAGAAGGGCTCTTTCTGCCTGTCAGCTTATCCTCTTCCCATTCACCACCATGTTAAACACCTCACAAAGCTGCATGTCAAGAGTCCACCAGGCCCTCAGCGCGTGGAGACGTCGGGCCTCCGCTCAGCAGCGCCGCATCCGAACCACAACAAGCACATTCAATTTTCAAGATGCCGCAGAGAGGATTGTCCCGTTGACGAGGCAAATTGATTGTGGCTGGGCATTTTAATGTCAACAGTGCAAAGAGGAGAAAATGGCGTTTACTATTGTCCATTAGGCTGCTGGTGGCTGCTTAGATACATTGAATTAACACAATTACAGTTTAAAAACTATTTCTAGCATTCAAAACAGCTTTGGGAGCTCCTCTCCCCGACAGGAAACACTGAAGCTCCTGAAACGCCTCGTCTGTCGTCCGGCCGATACCCCCCCCGCATCCCTGCGATGCCCCATGTGTGCATAATGCAAACTGAGCAGCTAGTCTGGCACACCCCCCCAACAAAGGGGAACAGAAACAGAAATTTCCTACACACGCTGGAAGTGGCTGACCAATCACAATAGAGTTGGCCATATCCTTACTGAACATATCTGTCAGTTGTTAGCGAGTGCAATCGGTGTGTGTGGAGTGTGTGTGTGTGTGTGTGTGTGTGTGTGTGTGTGTGTGTGTTATTATTGTGTGTGCATCTGCCAACAAAAACATTCGGTAATATGCATGCAACCGAATACACCCACACACACACGCACACACATGCACACACACACACACACACACACTTTGTAAAATCTCAAGACAGACACACAGACACAGGCTCATCTTTTACATTATACAAATTCTGCCTATTTATACATCTCCAAACTGCATTAATCCTAAATTTCTGAATCAGGAAGTGGAACGTGTCAATCGCTTTACAAACGGCTTCAGTCCTAGAAATAGAAAAAATAATCTATTCATTTCAAAAACGTACAAACTACATTAGGGGAACCGTGCGTACACGTGTGTCCCTGATGAAAAGCCCACTCTGCCGTCTTTCATCTCTTCTTTCCCCTGCTTCACTCACACACACAGCTGTGATGAATAGATGGATGGAGAGAGGGAGGGAGGGAGGGTGAGAGGGAGATGTGAAAGGATGAGAGAAGCCACTGAGGGACAGAGGTGCGTACAAACACATAGCATACGAGCATTTGGGATAAAAATAACCCAAGAGCCAGGAGGAGGTGGAATTTGCCGACCTCTCCATCCACCCATTCGTGCATGTGTGTGTTTATGTATGTTTAAGCTCTGCAGGAGGATGAGGGAGAGAGTTTTGAATGCACACACATGCCGCACATACACTGACACTACACAGACACAAACTAACCCTAAATAAACTGGGAGATTAAAGACAGACAGAGATGTACAGGTTGTCAAGTTAGCCTCCGTATTTTCACAGTAAGCAAACAGATGGCCACCCACAGTGATGCGCCAGATAAGTGTGCTGCGCCCGCAAGACACTCCGATAAAGACACGCCACGAACGGACGGAACAGACGCACTAAACGTCGCCCATCTGCTTGATCCTGGTGACAAATTGGGTTTGTTACTCAGCCTGCCATCAAACCACAGTTGGCATAACCCTCCTAACTGAAATGGTTTAGGACAAATCTGGGGCTCTGGGTTGCGGCCAAATTGCTGCATTGCACAGAGAGATTTGAAGCGGCTTAGTCAGCTGCAGACAATGCACAGCAGTGGCATCATGACACAGAAAAACAAAGCGTGAGAGCGTCACTATTGGTTTGTGTTCGCTGGCATGTGCTGGCTTTTGCTATCTACTGGGAAACGGCAAGACCACACAGCAGAGACAAACTGCGAGGCATTCAGGCCTGATGGCACAAACCGCCGTGTTTAAATTCTTAACGATTCTTCTTTTCAGTGTTTTCTGTTAATTACCTGCAAGTACTGTACGTGCGGTGCAGCACGGTCCGTAGAGTTTGAATAGAGGCATTGTGTATTGTTTTGGCTCCACAGTCACTGAATTGAAAAATGGAACAATTGCTAATTTCTAGTTCGAATGGTTTTCAGGAGTGGCCCCTTGTGGACATTTTTTTATCCAGAGTCCGCTAATTATCGGACAGTGCACCTCCATTCACACAACTATGAATGTAAACACACTTAATTACCATTGAAAGATGAAGTTTGCTGCCGAGCCGACACAATAAAAAAATGTTTCATTGTTTAAGTACTTTTACTGTGAAAGAATAAAACTACAGCCGGAATTTATCAACATGCTAATGTTAGCATGCTCACAATGAATAGTGTTGGGTACTGCAATCAAGTACCAATCAGGGACCGGTTCCTACCTCACAGAACCAATCACAACCTTTTCAGTGCCTCATCTCGGTGCCTGACACCAGTAAACGCAGCCAAGGCACAAAACTTTAAAGTAACAACTCTGCAATCTCTTTAATTGCCAACAACAACAACAAGGAAACGTATACACTCACAAGTGCTGGCAGTTTTTTTCTCCAGTGTAAATATGTTCCACTCCACCTGAGTTGCTGATTACTTACTGCAGACCCCTCTGAGGCTGCAGCTACAGCACAGTGCATTCAGAGCCAGATATCGATCCTGTGTTTGTGGAGTGCCTGTGGTACGACTGCTCCTCTCCGCCGTGCCTCTATTGTAGGCGCCTGCACGCACTGTGAAACTGCAAGTTGTTCAGTGTGGCTGCACCCTTTTTACCGCCAGGGTCTGAAACATGCATTACACATGATGGTTGAGATAATTCCCAGTGGCAGCTGACCACACAGACTTATTAGAACAGGAAGGTCTTCTCTGTGCACACAAGCAGAGACTAAACTAATTTACTCTGAGGGTTGGGTTGGGATGAGAGTTTCAGTAAGACTCTAATGGGGTTAAGAAAATACGGCTGTGGTGCAGTGGAACATATTCCACAGGGTCCGTGCACTGCTGCTACCCCAACCCGCATTTTCAGATGCCAAATATAGATATAAAGAGATGCGAATTCTGCGCCCTCCTTAGCCCCCCCTCTCACCCACCACTGCTGCCTCTAAACACATCTCCTTTCCCCTCTTTACCCTTTTTCTCCTTCTCAGTCTCTCGCTTCTTCCCCCTTCCTCCATCTCTCTGCATCTGATTTGCTCGATGCAAAGAGAGATGCTTCTCTGTTTCAGGGACCTGCTGCTGACGGATAGAAATATCTGAGAGACGTGCAGGCTGAAAGATAGATAGCGAGGAAAACATGGCCTCTGGAATGCCGTACCTGCTCGTGCTCGGTCATTGCTTTAATGTCTCTCTCCCAGGCCTCCGTATATAGAGGGTTTCTGTCTCCCTCCTCCCATCATCCCTCCCTCCTTCAGTCCTATTCACTCCCTGATTTCTATTTGTCCCCTGTTTTTATATACCGCCCCCCCCCCTACCCTGCTCTTTCCTTCCCTTTCATTCATCTATTTCTCCATCTTTAAAAAACAAGCACAAGATCTCCCCCACCCGTGTCTTCTCCCTCATTGTGTCCATTCCTCAGATGCCGCCTAAAGTCAACACTCCGCAGGATCCTATCTGTCGAGCAAAATGCTTTCCAGCAGGATTAAAAGCATGCAATGCTGACTCCAAATCTGTTATCTGATTGGCTGACATGGAGAGCTGTCTGTGGATTTTAGTTACCGGGGAGAACAGCGAGATAATGGCACCGTGTCAGCGACTTCTGGAGCTGCAGGGGCCAGAAGATGACAGGAGAAGACAGAACGGCCACGTGCAAGTAGGAAAAAGTCTTTGTCATGGTTTCTGAATATTTGGTCACCTTTTTTTTTTTTAATTAATATTATTCATAAGTACATTGTGATAATCATCATGTGAACAGAATATTTACATTGTGCAAACATCAATGTGAGGCATGGCAAGTAAATAGTGCACATGGATAGTGTACATATCATTTTCTCTTCAAGAATATATGGAAACTGAGAGAATTGTTGTTAATTATCTGAGAAATAAATCACTATTTTTTCTCATGCTTTAGTAAAATCATTTGCAACACATGTGGCTGAACAATATATTAAAAACTAACATTTTAGAAAACCCTACAAAACAAATTCTCCCCATAGTTTAATGTATCCCTATAAATGAACATAAAAAAGACTAATTTTTAATGGATTTCTTTTCTTACATAGATACACAGAGGAGCTGCTTTTCAAAAATGGAAATGCTGGCTTCAAACACTTGGCCTGATTGACAGAAGAAGATGCCTCACTAATGACACAATCCTGCTGATTGCAGCCATTCATGGTGGGTGCGCCGGTTCAAGTGCTGCAATCGAACATGGCTGTGTCACATTGACACCTGTGCCGTCTCTTCCTCCCTCCTCTCATGCCTCTCACTCTCTTTCTGGAACCTCTAGTCCCACGTTAGTGTCACTGTCCTTCAAATGATGCAAAGTGGACCTTTTTATCAATGCACCTGGTATATGGAAATATAATATCGCCCTGTATTTTATCAGTTTTATCAGTTTTTAGCGTATTTCTATCATTACAGAGTTTATCTGTCAAGCAGAATGAATCCAAAATTGGTTTAGCTCACATTCACTCATCAGGCTAATGACATCATTGAAACAGTATTGACCACAACTGTGGATGCACACATGGGCAGCAGCGTTTGAGGGACTTTGGGGGCCCCAGGCAAAAGGGACTTGAGGGGGGGCTTAATCTAACCAACATGACCCCAAAACGTTCACACTGTACATTCACATAGATAATAGTTAAGTAGAAGAGTTTAAGTGCAAACCCCCATCACCATCACCATCAAACCTCTAAAACTAATTAAGCTTTTGGCAGAAAGCTTTTGACACGAGGCCTCGTGAGGACGTTTCCAACCACGCAGTTAATCATAGTATATAAGTTGGTTCTCACTTTTTGTGGCCTAACGTAAACAGTTTTTCTCAGGGGCCACACCTCTCAGCTAGGGGGCACCATCCCTGCTCGTAGGAACACAAACTACTAAGTGAAATACACGAGGTTCAAAGTTCTCTTCATTGTCAAACTTGGAGAAAATTGAGTTGCAGCCAGTGTTCACATCCAACAATACGCACAAAGACAACATCGACTGCGACGACAACTCACAACAGAGCTAGTGCAGGGAATGGAAGTTCATGCCGAGGACAAAAGAACTGTTGTGCTAACCAGTGTCAGCCTGGTCCCTGGTGTGAAATGAGTGTTTTAGCGAGAAGTTGTGAGAACCTGATGAGCACACACACACACACACACACACACACACACACACACACACACACACACACACACACACACACACACACACACACACACACACACACACACACACACACACACACACACACACACACACACACACACACACACACACACACACACTCTCAGGTGGAGGAACAGACAGATTCATGAAATCCCAGAGAGACAGCAGCTCCACTGAGGCCAAACACGAGAAAGATTCAGACTGAGACGAAACTTGAAGCTCATGAGCAACTGTGTGTCTGTGTGTGTGTGTGTGTGTGTGTGTGTGTGTGTGTGTGTGTGTGTGTGTGTGTGTGTGTGTGTGTGTCAGATGACGCTACATTCATGTGCAGAGTAGTCTCAAGCAGACAGTTGTATGCGGCAGCGTAGCATTCATCTGTTGATCTACATTCCTGTGCTTCATGCAAACCATTAGAGCAAGCTATCTCACCACAGTCAGTTTGAAAGATGGGAGGAACATCAAACAACCTTTACACACACATGCACTAACACACACACACACACACACACACACACACACACACACACACACACACACACACACACACACACACACACACACACACACACACACACGGATGCCCTCTATTGAAGAAAAAATGTCTCCCATCTTCGAGCTCTCAGTCATCTCATTACTTTTTTCTCTCTTTTCATCTTTGTTTCAGCGCTGCCTTTCTTCTTCTCTATTTTACATCTTCCCTCTCAGATGTGTGAGCTGTAACGCAATGACTACCTTAGAAACAAACACAGGTGTGTGTCTGTGTGTGTGTGTGTGTGTGTGTGTGTGTGTGTGTGTGTGTGTGTGTGTGTGTGGAGGATAGAGAGTGAATTTTCTCTTTGACTGGCAGATGGGAGACAAAACTTTTATTAGATCAAAATGACTCATCAGACATGCAGGGGGGAGGTATGTGTTCAGGCCCTGCAGGACGAGGCGGGGGGGGGTTTGAGAACAAGATGGTGATAAAAGCCATCACTCAGTTGTCACAGGTGCACGGAGCTGCAGACACCAGGGTAAAACAATACTCAAAACACAATTTTTAATACATATTGACTCCTGCAATTCATCGCTGACGCCTTCGGCAACAAAGCAAAGGGGGGGGAAAAGTCAAGAAAACAGCGAAAAACAAAAACAAAACACAGCCCACGCACCTGCATACACGAGGGGAATGGAGGCACGGAAAAGCTACGGCGGCGGCAGCTCACACAATCATACACGACCTTTGAATAAACGGCGTCAGACACTAGATTTATTACGAGAGGATAAACGGTGAATTTTAGAAGCGAACGGGCTTATTAAACTGACTCAATCGCAATTTGGTTCAAAGAGTATAGAACACAAAACGTCAGGTATTAACAAAAACACACACACACACATATATATATATAGTCACGTCTGCATCAGGTATTCCACACAGCCGCATTTTTTCTTTTTGCCAATAGGATGGTTTGAGGAAGTTGTAGAGATGATTGTGTGTCTGTGTGCATGTGAGTAGATGTTGTTTTGCTTTTTTAGTTGTCACACACCTCTGACGTTTGTCTAGACAGCTTTGATTTGCTCTATAAATCTCCTAAAGGACGTTACCTGCTCCACTCATCCATCGTATTTATATCACGCTTTTCTAGTCTTATCTACCACAAAAGCCAATTTGAGGATCAGTATCTTGCCCGAGTACACTCACAGGCGGGCTGAATGACCTTTCACATGTCGGAATACAACAGAAACGGGTCATACATATGTACATATACATACATATTGCATACCTATATAATATATGTACATATATGTATAAAGATTACGTTCATCATCTAGTGCAGCAATTATTGTATAAATAAACTTAAAGATTCCCAGCCCAATTGGTTTCAGAATAGCAGTAAGTAAGTAAGTAAGTAAGTAAGTGCAGAACATGCAGTGCAGACTATGAAGTGACAGTCATAAACTTCCAAATGAGGAGAAACATATAATCAGAGGCCGCAGGTTGATTATAGAAGTGGCGCTGATGACGAGCTGTGAATGCTTGAAATCAAGTACTTTGTACAAAGTGTTGTCAAGTCAAGTTTCCTGGTCCACTGTCAAGAAATGTTAAATCAACAGCCAGAAACCTCGGTATCACATTTGATTCGACAGCCTTATTAAATCTTGTTACTTTCACCAGCTCCAAAGCTCTATTCACACGCACCAGTCGATCCTCACGGCCTCAGCTGGGAGCACAACGCTGTATTTTTAACCAACACCAAGCACAGGGCCCGTAGCGCTCCAATTCTGGCCTCCTTTCATTGGCTGCCAGATCATTCAGAATTGATTTTAAGATTCTTTTTATAACTTTTGAAGCTGAGCACGGTCTGGCCCCCAGTTATATAATGGAGCTACTAACTCCCTGTGCTTTGAGCCGTAATCTAAAGATCTACCAGCCAACACTTAGGAAGGAGGTAGTAGTAGTGTAGTTCCTAAATCAAAGACGGTTTGGTTCTGTGTGTGTTATATGTATTTTATTTTTAAAAACACTTTTTACCCTTGTTTAGATAAATGCTTTAGAAATATTAGTTTATTATTATTAGGCTATATTATTATTATAAGCTATGTGTAAAGGCCTCGTTTCCCTGTGCACTCAATTCACTCAATACATTCAAACACAGGGCCAAACATGCTGCTGCCATAGAGTTGAATGAGATATGAAGAACTGTACAAATGCAGATTAATACCACACATTGTCTGTCTCCCTCCTCATATGTGGATTGTTGGATCCATGAAGTTACAGTAGATCCCACCTGCACTTTTACGAGACACACTGACGTCTGAGAAACGAGGCATCAGCAGAAGCCGGAGCGTCAATGGTCGTAAAGTGAGCACTGATGCAGCATATGCAGAACACGGCTTTAATAGGCCGCTGTATCGGAAATTGTGCGATGCACTAAAGGTGCATTTGCTTATGCTTCAGTGAATAAAGTACGTGAGTGTTGCAGTGTGAGTCATTTAACCTGAACTAGCTCACTGCCACTGCTCCGTTGTGAAGCCTCGTCTTTTTTCTCAAACATTCAAACTTAAACTCCGAAAACTAAACGTTAATTCAAGTTGAGAACGCAGAAGATTCTTCCACACACACACACACACACACAAACACACACACACACACACACACACACACACACACACACACACACACACACACACACACACACAATAGGTCTTTGCCTGTGTGCAGGGAGTGGTCACTTTCAACAACACTCCAGCTGGAAGTTCCTGCCTCCCGGAGCCAACCAATTACAACGCAGTATTTAACGATGAAGGTTCCATTAAGGAAGTCCCAAGTTACCCCTCTGCACTCTCAGCTCCTTTCACGACAGACTCTGTTTTTTCCTGCCTGTCAATGCCAGGAACCCATTAAGGAGCAGTGGTGGCGACACAATGCAGGGAAATAATGTAAGGATGGACCTATGCCATTCTTCCTGAGTGTTGCTCCTTCAGAAATGTCCGGTTGTGTTACCTCATTCCTGGCTGAACTGCAGCTTCACATTTCTACTTGACAATCCCTGGCTGTATAAATGATGACTGCTTGCTGCATCGCTACCTCGGACATCGTACCTGTGTTATATGTTCAGCTCATGGACTTCAGTCACAAATGTGGTTTTGATACACAACATGTCAAGCAATTATTTTGGTCACCTTATAGTTTTCGTAAATTAGGAAAGGATAACTCTTATTCTTTGTTAACTCTGACAAGGAGGTAATGTTTTCATCTTTGTTTATGTGTTTGTCAGCAGGATTATACAAAAACTACTTTGTGGACGTGACCGAAGGAAGAACCTGTACAATTTCGGTGTGCATCTCGATGAGGGGTCGGATACAGGACTTTCTCTCTTTAACAATGCAAGATAGACCATTACTTTCAACAGTTTCTTTTGATTTCTCAGAGTTTCCCAGTTAAACCGTCTAGAATGACAAGAAAATCCATCCTAACCTTGACAGAGGTAATAACAGGGGACCAGATAAAGTGGGAGTCTGTGATTTGTGGTGCGTCCCGTTATTTGAACGACACTAAACTGAATGGTTCAAATTGAGTTTTGCCAACAGAATCAAAGTGAAGGTCAAACAGATTCAGAGTCTGTTGGACGTTGCTGTGCACAGGTCTGAGCCAGCTGACATTCCTTTAAACACAAAATGTGCTTTCTGGGCAAAGAAAGAAATCTGCCTACCTTGGCAGTGACTTCAATGCTGCCCTGGATATTGGCCAAAATAATCCTGGATCAACGTCAGCCACTACAAACTTGTGAATCGTCCAGGGCCAGAACACTGGTGTTCGCAAAATTCTTGTTTCGTCAAAAGCAAATAAAGTTCAAACTTTATAACGGATCTGAAAAGCTTTGTCTTTATATCTTAAATTTGTTTCCATTTTTTCTAAGGACTACATGTCTTGAATAAAGTAAAATAACAACTTTGAAAATGTCTCTTAACATACTACCCAGGAGCGTTTCATGGGACTCAAGGGGCCTCGGGCAAAAGGGAGGGCCGTACATCAAATGAAAGCAGATCCCCCCCCCCATGATACCAAACCACATAATTTCAGTCTTCAAACAAACATTTTTCTACCAAAATTATACCCGAAGTGCATTCCATGCATACACATAAATAAAGGTAAAGCAGTAAAACCCCACCACTATCATAGACACTTCAAACCACGCATTTAGACGTTCTAGTCCTAAACCAAACCTCATCAATTGTGAAGCTTTTGGCAGAAGGCAAGTGGAATGGGTATCAGGGTCATAGTATATAGTAAAAGATGAACAAGATTGACGCCTAGCACAATGGATGCCTGAGGAAAATATGCCACATCTTCTGGCCTAAAAAGATCTCTCATGACGAACTTTACAAGCAGACTAAGAGCCTCAGTGTGGTGCAAGAGATCAGACATTTGCGGGTACAGTGGCTTGGGCATGTTCTCAGAATGGACCACAGCTGCTGCATTTCAAAGATGGACACCACCTGGAAAACGCATACAAGGTCAGCCCAACACAAGATGGCACAAAGTGGCATGCGGCCTTGTTAAGAGGTTTCTGACCATGCAGTGTCCTGTGCATAGCTGATTACAGAATTTGAAGGGGTTCTCACAAAATCGTCATTGTTGTGGACTAACGTAATCAGGCTCATCTCAGGGGGCCCCCTCTCAGCTTGGGGGCCCCCAAGCAGCCTGTGTTTCCCACCCTGTTGTGATGCCCCTGATACGACTCAACAACTCAACAAAAAAAGTTCTGAGGACCACAAACCCACTTTACCTGAACTTCTGCAAAGTCCCGCTGTTTGCTTGAAGGGGCTCAGTCTGTGGGAAGCTGTGGTTTGCAGAACAGATGTGTTACAGGCACAGAGTACACACACACACGCACACACACACACACACACACACACACACACACACACACACACACACCTCTGGCCCGGTGTGAACTCACCCTTCTGCTCACACTGACAGGAAGACATACACCAACATGGTGAAAGAGAGGGAGAGAGCTGCGAATGCATGGCACAGCTGAGAAATTGTGTGTCAACAGAGAATGAGATTAGTAGTGCTATCCCTAGGCGTTCGCTCAGCTGGTGTGTGTGTGTCTGCGTGAGTGACTGTGTGTGAGTGCAGGCTGTTGGCGCTCATGTATCTGTGTGTGTTCTCAGTGAGGGTTTTTGGCTTCTTTGACTGACACAGACAACAGAGTTTGGGGAGTCTCTCTCCCTCCCACAGCACTAAGAAGCCTGAAAGCTCCTTAACCTTAACTCTGACACTTGTTTGATGTTATACTAGAAATAGAGAGATGTGCATGAGTGGGGTTACACACATACACACACCTCACACCTTAGCTTTAAGGTGGATAAGTTGATTTGGGTAAGAAAATTAACACATTTATCCGTATGAGTGATCAACTGAGTGCACACACACACACACACACACACACACACACACACACACACACACACACACACACACACACACACACACACACACACACACACACAGATGCTGTGTGGGCAATCAAAGGCATTTGCAGGTTCAGTGAAGCCTCAGGAGGAGTCAGTGGATGTCAAAGTCTGGAGAATATGAACCACATGGGAGTACCGGGCACTCGGCCAGTCGAGACAGAGCGCAGACTGGCACCGGTCAACTTAACACACACACACACACACACACACACACACACACACACACACACACACACACACACACACACACACACACACACACACACACACACACACACAAACACACACACACACACACACACACACACACACACACACACACACACCATGCACATTACAACCCAGCTCCCACTCAGTGAGAAAGCAACCTGCAGCACACTGCTCTAGACACGCCACACACACACTCACACACGCATCTACTAGTGTGTGAAGGAATTGTGTCATGTGCCATGAGGTTTGTGCTGAGTAATTTCTTTACTGACAGCCATCGTTAGAATAATGAACATGAGTAATTGTTATGTGACACACAGACGACACGACCAGAGCTGTGTGTGTAAGTACTTTATACCTATGTGAGGTCCATTTTAAGCATAGACCCTACAGAGTGAGGACATTTTGGCCGGTCCTCACTTTTTCAATGGACTGTTTGAGGGTTAAGACTTGGTTTTGGGCTTAGAGTTAGAATTAGGTTTACGGTTAGGCATTTAGTTTTCATGGTTAAGGTTAGAGTATAGGGCTAGGGAACACATTATATGTCAATGAGTGTCCGCACCAAGATAGAAGTACAAGAATGTGTGTGTGTGTTCCTGTGCTTGAATACACTTTTCCATCACATTAAGCAGCTAAACTGTTCCTGTGCAGTTCCACCTATAGCTGGGTCCCTGGTTGCTTTTCCTCCTGTGGGTAATTTAAACAGTTTCCTTTGAGCTGCTCTCTATCGATCCGAGCACGCTGATGTTTAGAAAGTATTCAGTTTCGCATGTTCGCGAGCTGAGGTTAGCGTGTTAGCACGCTCATGTTTGCTGATTACCACTAAACCAAGCAAACCAAATGGCAACACAACCTGACGTCACCCACTGGTTTTCGAACTGCTGTTTGTGAACAGTATATTGCACTGAAACCAAGAAGAAACCCCATTTAAAGGAGCAGCCTGACTGACGCCCACCTGCACCTGCACCCATTGGAAAGAACTAGCTGTCAATCACACAGTATCCACGCCCCAACTCATACCATCCTCAAGTGAGAAATACAATCATTTTCTCAAAGACTTCTTTTAAAACCAGCCCTCTGCTGGTCATTTGAGAGAATAAAGGTTTCATGCATCGTCTTAACTTTTTGGACCCAGAATCCATATGAATTTTAATATACAGACTATACACTTAACACTGGGAATATAACTCCATTTTCAGGTATTTGGCCGTGCACCAAATAAGTGGACAAATTAATAATTACAAACAAATTTTCGTACCAATTGACTAAACTGCTGTTGAGATATTTTACTCAAAACAGCAAATGTTAACCTCATGGTGGCGCTGGAGAAAACATCAGGGGATCACAAAAGTGCAGCTAAAAACAATTGCATCACACATCTTGACGTCTGCTGCTTTGGTTCAGCAACATCACAGCTGCAGGTCACAGAAACATAAACCCCACATACACAACAACCACTTCTGTTGGAAACACACCAGTATCCGTGACTCAGTTCCAAACAAATCATTTTAAAGCTGCCAAAGCATCGCAAAGCTTGCAACTCTTGCTTTTGCTGATATGAATATTTGAACTTGATTTAAATGATTACGAGCTCCTCTGAGTGCTCAGCAATTTCTATTAGACTTGGGATTACAAAACCTTCTAAGATCGCATTAGATAAACTTAAAAATTCATGGGTATCAAGCTAAAAAAACAAACAGTTTTGCTTTAATTTGTTTCCTGAAAAGTTGACATTTCCCAGGGACATGATTCAATCAGACAGCGTCAATTTGAAAATCACACTACACGGATATCGTCACAGTGAACGCCTCTAACAGCCACCAGCGCGTGAGCTGGTGTGACTCACCTCTCTGCACCTCCGAGGAAATCACACTGACACACACTAACATAAAAATATCAACATACGCACACAGCGTGGGACGGCACACTCTAATGTGGTTCAGCCATGTCTCGGAGGACTGTGTGCATGTGAGTGTGTGTGTGTGTGTATGCTTTAAATAACAGTGTGCCCTTTAACCTGAGCATAGATGGATAAATCTTAATGCCAGTGAATCCAGCACACACACACACACACACAAACACTCACAGGTTTGCACAGTCATCCTTATTCAGACATTGCTTTGACTTCCATTCATTGTGGACAGCCTAACCAAAGCCTTATCCGTAACATTAACCATGACCAATTCACACCTAACCCTAAACTTAAAGGTTCAGTGTGTAGAATTTAGTGACATCTAGTGGTGAAGTTTCATGTTGCAGTTGAATAACCCCTCACCTCACCCTCCCCTTCCAAACATGAAAGAGAAACTGTCGTGGCTTCAGTTGTCATAAAAACTCAAAAGGTTTAGTTTGTCCAGTCTGGGCTACTGTAAATAAACATGGCTGCCTCCGTAGAAAGGACCCGCTCCTGATGTAAATATAAAGTATTTAAAAATAAAGGCCCATTCTAGGGTTAAAAAAACAACAATTCATGCAATTAAGATAAAACACACTAGTGAAAACATCACTAGGATTAATCTATATTCAATTTCTGCCAATTCACCTAAATCTTACACACTGAACCTTTAAATTACCCACAATTCACATCTCACCCCTAAACTTAACAAGGACCTCAGAAATGAAGTTCAGCCTCATCAGGACCAGCCTTTGGTCCCCATGAGGTCTATTGGTCTTGAAAAGCTCAGTGTTTATGCTGGAAAAGGTCCTAAAGAGGCAACACAAATAAAAACACATTCACACAAACACACACACACGCACACACAATGTGGCACCCTGTAAACATGCCCAATGTAACAGGAACGCTTTGCCTTGTTAATGCTGTGTAGCTGCGGTCAGCCAGCCAACCATGGCCGATGCTCTGTGGCAGGCAGAGCAGTGACCAAGACTGACTGAGAATACATGCAGATGCTGAGCGAGCAGAGAGAGAGAGAGACAGGCAGGTTTTTGCATAAGAGAGGGAGAGAGAGAGGTGGAGAAGCAGAGCAGGGATGCTCAGTAAATGGATGCAGAGAGAATCTCTCAAAACAGCAACAAACATCCCTGGCTTCTGCTCCTCTGCCTGATGGTTAGCATGCTTCCTACAGTATGTGTGAATCGTAACTGCGTGCATATGTGCACATCAGGCTCCAGCTGAAAAACATTAGTCAGGCCGGCAGGGAATTTAACTGAAACCTGGCGCTGCTAATGAACCGCTCCAGAGAAGGGATCAACCGGTATGGAGAGACATTACAGAGAGAGAGAGAGGAGAGGGGGGGGGCGTGTTTCTCTGTCAGCATGATTGTACATACATGCACAGATATGTGCACGCATGCCTGGTTTGCAGTATCTGATCAACACACAGATGCTGAGGATCCCAGAGCTCAGCACAGATAAACATGGACACACAGGGCGATGAAGATGATAAACGCAGCATCTCTCGTCTCCGTGTGTCTGGAATGTATAACAACTCGAAGATGTAGATTCGGTGTGTGAAAATGCCGAAAACCCTTCTTTTCTTGACTATGTGTGCCAAGATGGGAGAGACATGAATTACACATGGGGCAGCAGATAGAAGCAAAGGAAGATGTGTAAAGGAGAGAAAAAAGAGAGAGGAGAAGGCAAACAGGATGAATGAGATCTGACAGAAGAGGAGGAGAGGATTACAAAGGAGGCATAGGGGAGATGGATAGAATAAAAAGCTGAGAAAGAAAGAGTAGAATAAAAAGGAAGATGTAGAAAAAGGTGCAGGGAGAATCAGTGTTGTCCTTACCTGTGCAGCTGTGTGCAGTATCCTTTGGGATTAAAAACGTAGTATGGGGAAGAAACTCCAGCAACACTTTCTATGTCCGTTCCAAGGTAACGTGCATTTATATCTCTGTGTATCAGCTGAGGGAAACTCTTCAGCACACTACGCCGGAGCTCTCGTCTACCTGCGTGGGTTTCGCGTAAATGTATCCTAGCTGGTGATGAAAAGCGGTGAGTGAAAGGAGAGTACTACGCTGGAGGGCGGACAGACTGGCTGAAACAGGAGAGCAGAGGCAGAGCGGAGAGAGCAGACTGAGTGGGACGGAGGAGTTACTGTTGCCTAACATCAGAGCGGCTGGGGCTGGATACACCCTCCTCCTTCAGCGTGCATCAAATGGGAGTCGCGCAGATGCTCGAAAGTATGCAGAAAGAGGGAGAGAGGGAGGGAGAGAGGGAGAGAGAGAGAGAGAGAGGGAGAGAGAGAGAGAGAGAGAGAGAGAGAGAGATGTGTGCAGCCCAAGATCTGATCCGATCTGATATACACACACATGCAAACACTCATAAAGATTCTCATTAACGCTCTTTTACTGACACACACACACACGCGCACACACACACACACACACACTACTACTCTTAAGTGAGCAGTTCCTGTGAGACCCAAGGACTTCCAGTGAAAATAAATAAGAGTGAGTTGCTCTCATTGCAACTGATTGAGACTTGACTGTTCCACTGTTGCCTTTTTCCTTTGTGAAACATTTTAGCCTGAGCTCAGGAGGGAGACGGGTTCATAAACTAACCAGAGGGTCGGTGGTTCGATCCCCGGCTCTTTCAGCCATAGAGCTCTCTAAATTACTCCTGACGGCTGTGCTGACAGTTTATGTGCAAGAAAATGCTGAATGAAAAGGTTCTGAATATAGAAGTGCTGTAGGAATGTGTGCATGAATGGGTCAAGTGTTCAATAAGACTGGAAAAGTGAATATATAATAATGACCATTTTCCTCTACAAAGCCTTCATATTAAACAACACGCCCACAGCCTGTGAGGACAGTAACACATAAACGTTGCCTGATTTTATTTAAATTAAATTAACATTTCTCTCTGAAATGGAAAGACATGATTCCTCCATCTCAAATACAATGGACCAGGAACATCTTATACGATATGAGGTTAGAAAAAATCAACTTTGCAACACACATTGCAAAGTTGACAAACTGACAAATTCTTTTACACATTCTTTTAAGAGTTTACACAACCTTTTCTGAGATTTGCACGAGAACAACGAAATATGTCAAAAGATGCTCTATCTCGCAATGTTAAAGAAAGTGAAAGCAAAGCCCCCTGATACAGATCTGCACAAAAATGTTATGAGTTCTTTCCGGACCCATATTACATCCTTCTACCAAGTTTGACTGTAATCTGTCCAGCAGTTTCTGCGCAATCCTGCTAAATAACACACAAGCAAAGAAAACAGACGAAAACCTAACCTCACTTCGCGGAGGTAAAAATCTGGGAAAGATCTGATATATGCTCATGCAGGGGTCACGCGCACATTGCCCTCACTTATAAAAACATATAAGTGTGATTAAATGGTTAACGGTTACAGGCCTGCAAAATCAGACAAAAAAACCCCCGTGCATACATGTGTGTACAGAGGCTTTTGTTGTTGAGAGGTCGACTGCAGGACATGCTTCTCATTCTTGGAGCGCACTATAGCCTGTCCCTCAACATGCTTTCATTTTCCCCTCCTGATAAAAAAGGTGGGTGGGGGGCCAGCTGACTGGCAGGGAGTGGTGGTGGTGTGGGGGGGGTTCATGTCATGGCCCAGGGCTTTGAGCCGTCACACCACCCACCTCTGCTGCTGCGGTGGCCGTGAGAGCTTCGTGCCTCTTGGGACAAAGCCCGCCTTGATAAAGCCAAGTTCTGCTACTCAGTGCATGGAGAATGATCCTCATTACCACGACAGGTTAGAGGTTAAATTCCTGCTGGATCTGCGAGTAGGTGGCAACATGTCCAACATGTTTGCATTCACTGTTGGGGGCCGTTTATCCAAGCTCAACGAAGTTGGACATTTTTCTTCTTGTTTTTCATTAAATTGGTGGTTTTATGGCCCCATGACAACGAGGCTGGACAGCACTAGTCTGCCCATTGGAGGTCGGCTGCAGGGGCTTTGCTCAAAGAGCGAGGAATCCACGCACAAGCCCTGTGTCCGACCATAAAAGAAAAATCACGGAACGCTGCAGCCAATGACCCTGGATCAGGACAGATGCCAAATGGGCCCCAACACGTGAGGGACACACACCCACATCTGATCAGCCTGTGGTGGACCTACCTAAGCAGAGGGTGTCTCGTGAATAAAAGGCCGAAACACTCGATGACGCTCATGTACACAACTGATGATGACCACTGGAGGTCGCTAACATCTACTGGCGGTTGGCAATTTATCGTCAAACTAGCTCGGAAGACCTTCAAACATATAAGGGATATTCACCATCTTGTCAAATGTTCTTAACCCCCTAAAAAATGGAAAATGTCTCTTGCGCGTTTTCCAGGGAAGAGCATTTCTGAATCTTTAGATCAGATCAGTCCGGTGACAAAAAACAAGGCTTTGTTTTGATTCCAGTTGTGTATCACTGCACATCCTCAAACACATATATGCATTCAACACTCTGCCTTCAGACCACTTAGCTTTCCTTGAGAAAAAGATGCTATCACCCTCTGTAACACACCTCCTGGTTGGATTTTAGCTGGGATGTGACGAACCATAACACCTTCTGGACAAATCGCTGGTTGTCACATCTATTTTCATTAAAAATACATTTAAATGAGGTGCGAGGCCTATGACGTCCTGCTGCACTAATTTGTAGTGAATCAACCCCCTGCTGACGCCACCACAGAGCTGGAGATTGAGGTGATAGCAGCTGGAAGCTTGAGGCTGAGGATGGTGGCATATGCGGCGCCTCCATCCTCACCTACAGGCACCAGAGCTCCACGCTGCTCCCCTCCACAGCTGCATCCTTCCTGCAGCATCATCAAGCCGGATAACACGAGTGGACTGTGGAGGCTGAGGGTCTGTACCTCAAACCCCATGGGTGTTGGTGCGTGTTTGCCGCTGACAGAGCCAGGGCTGCAGCAGTGGATCGTCCTGCACACATTCAACCATCGTATTCACAAATGCATCCACTGGCTGCGTGCACGGGAGGAAACGACACATCTGGCATTGCTCATTTTTCGCGCTGCGTTCGAGGGGACTGCAAATCCTAATCCGTGTCGTAAGAATAAAAAACGCAGCAACACTCTGCAGCCTCATCCAAAACCAACACAGAGCAACTGGTTTAAAATAAATATGATCTACTGCACTGTTAAACAGATACTGGTTTGTTTACTCTGGTAAGGAAACAGTATCTTACCGTTAAAGTCCAGGGAGGGACGCCAGTGATGTGATCAGATGCTCCAGTGGAGATGATGCTGGATACCTCAGCATCTCTTCCTCGAGTCAGTGTCGCCCCCGGTCGGTGGAAGCGGTGCACTGCCCTTAACAACCTCTAAAGGTGCTTTATTTTGATTTTTTTATTTTGGTGTTTTTGTGTGTCAGCAGATTTTCCCCAAAACACAACAAAATGTAAGCGTTGCATCGCATATCTTGGTATTAAGAATAAAAATTAAAACATATTTGTTTAAAGTACAGATTTTTTTAGATACAGTTCAGTAAAAAGGAGGATTATCAAGTTACAAAAGATATAGGTTTTATACTTCCGTTTAAAAACTAAACACTACAAAAGACAAAGCAGCATTGACAAATGAATTGAAGAGGTATTGTCAGTAATTGTAGAATATGTGAGTTGGTGTATTGTGTGTCAAGCAGTCTTGTTGTAATCATAGTCTATCAGGATCCACAACGATCAGGTGGTTGTTTATGATTATTATTGTTATTGTTATTGTTGTTGTAGGTTTTTATGTTGATGTATTGTTTTTGTTTTACGTATTATTATTTATTCTTAAATAGATAACGTGGAGGATTCCCTCTGATCCAACTACAGCTCCATTTTTACTTTGAAAATCCACCAATCTATCTATCAAAGCTAACTTGACAAATAAGACTACAAAAATGGCTTCCGGGAGTAAGCAGAGAGGGGCCTGAATGAAATAGGTGTCTTAATATAAGCCTGAGATCTGGAATGCCAGTATCTCTGGTTATATATTATTTCTCGGTCATCTGGCCACTTTTACCAGTTTACACGTGTGGGTTTGAAACACATGTGGTCTCAGTGGGTGACCGTTAACCGGACGGTGTCCCCGGGTGTTTTCCTGCGGTGCCGCTGTTTTACCGGCGGCGGAGCGGGCAGCGGGTCCTGCGGCAGGAAAAAGCGCCAACTTCTGCAGCAGCGACCCGATGGTGGAAGTCTGAGTTTAACGGCTCCTGAACCGCTCATCCCGGGACATTTACTGAACTTTAACGTGGCATGACTCGCTCAGGTAAGACCGAAGACAGATGTGAACCCCCCAGCTGCGTTGTAGCCTGGTTGTTTTCCTTCAGAGAACTGTTGGCCGCCTCCTCGCCGCTTTGACCCACTTTACCGCTGCTAACTGCGCAACGAAACCAACGCTATCTTCCGCTATTGTCAACCGCGTCTTAGCGCTAAACGCACACGGGCTGCTCGTGCGAACTGTGATGTTTGTAATGTTTATGCTAACAGTGGTCATTAAGAGAGGCTAAGTGTTAGCTATCACGTTATTTAAGTGGCTAACCGTGTAGCACTGTGTTTACACCGAAGCTAGCTCGGTTTGTAGCAACACAACTGCCAAGCATTTTACTTTCATTTTCACGATTTTATTTTGCAAGTTCGCACAGGCTCAACGGTACAGTGGCAGGTACAGGTCAGCTCAGCAGTGCAACAGTTACATTAAAATAAAAAGCAAGGTAGAAAGAGTTTACTATATATAAGTCAAATACAATACAAAACTAAGGCTATATACATTCAAAGGTGCAGTGTGACACTCGCATGGAACTGAATGGAGTGTGTGTGAATAGTTATTGCACCGTGTGTGTGTCAGTTCTTTCACATTCTTTCAAAATAAAGTACAAACAGGCAGGAAAACAACTCTTGATGGGGCCCTAATAAATGGCTGTGTTGACTTCTTCTTGCCGCAGAGGAGCGCTGTTTTATATCAATACAAATATAATAACTAGGGCTGCGAGCAACACTTGGGATCCCGGGAACTGATGTCCGGTACAAGGCGCTGGACCACGCCCACTAACCACGCTTTACGGTTCCACGCCTTCAAGTGTCGACCACACGGTGAAACTTTAATGTAAATCGAATTAAAGTTGTTGTAAAGTTGTACAAGACTTGCTTCGTTTAGGCAGTAGGTGGTGCTATCACTATCACTACATACAGACTAATAGATCTGTTCAGGTCAAACACACTTGTTTGTCTTCAGATCGTATAAATCTTTCATCTGTGCCCCAGTCAAAGACATCAAAGGAATCTATGGCCAGTGACATTGAAGCAAACGGACATCAACGAAGTATTTGCTTAATGAATCCTTTGATGTGTTATTTTATTTAAAACCTGGGTGGAGTTGAATAGTAAGTCACAAACAAGTGTTATTCTTTCAGCTTAACATCTTCAGAGTAATCTCCTGAACAACTAAACTCACTGTTGTGCAGTAAATCAGTGGCAGATGACACTATAATTCTAGAGGCATGTGAGCGGGAAACAGAACTCGGAGAGGATAAAGAGAATATGCTAAATCAAATTCTGGAGCACTTTGAATTGCTGGTACTGGAGAAGAGTTTCAGTGCTGACCTCAATATCCAGCTCTGCGAAACAAGGAAGACTGCAGAGTTTCCAGATGGACCGGAGAAAACTTCAGGAGAGATACAATGAGGTCAAAGCAAAGCTGACGGCTTAAACATACACGAAAACTTACCAAACTTCGCAGCAATTCAGTCTGGTTTAACCGATCTTCAAATAATTCGATAATCACATGTATTTAGTTATTTATTGATGATGTCGGATCATGACTCCGGATCATTCCACTCACTTTAACACTGATGTCCTGACCTTTTTGTGTCACGTTACATTACATGTGTCTCATAAACTGCAGAGCAAATCAAACTAACACAAACTATTATGGTCCAGGCCATCAATTGCAGACCACATTGTGAAAATTTAATGTAAAACTAATCAAAGTTTGTTCAAGCTGTCAAAAATGTGATACATTTTCCTGAATATTCAAACAAAAAGCAAAAGGGCCTTGGCACTGTCGGTGCTCGGGCTCTAATAATCAACCATCTATGCTCTTTTCATTTTTTACTAAACTAAAACTATTTACATTCAAAGGTGCAGTGTGACATTCATATGTAACTGTATGGAGTGTCTGTGTGAATATTTATTGCACCGTGTGTATCAGTTGCTTCACATTTTGTGCCTCAAACCGGCAGGAAAACAACTCTGATGGCTCCCTCTTAAATTCCACTGTATGTGTTTCCTTCTTCTCACCACAGAGGAGCACTGTCTTATCTCAGCAGAGAATTAATCACCCCTCCAAGCTGCCCAAAAGAAAGATGCCAGGTCTGCAGGGTGAGGATGTGGTGGCGGCACTCGGGAGCCCCATCAAGAAGAGCAAACTGTCTCTGAGGTTCTTCCAGAAGAAGGAAGCCAAACGGGTGCTGGATTTCTCGGAGCCTCCAGCATATGAACCCAAATCGTCTGAACCAACGGAGCCCGAGGACAGGTGGGCCCATAGGGTTATACAAAGTTCTGCATTGTTGACAAATGATGTGTGGGGATAACTGACATCATTACGGAGCATGCTAACACAGCTTCAATCATAGAGCCTCTTCAGACTTGGTAATAGTTAGCAGCTGTTTTACCAAGTTGTGTTTCTTCTTCACTGTTCAACAGCGGTGATCAGGTGGTTCCTGATCCTCCTGTGTGTCCAGAGTCACCTTGTCTCCTTCCGTCATGTGAAAAGAGGGAGAACTTGGTGCCATTTGTGGGCTTCAACAACCTGGGCAACACCTGCTATTTGAACAGTATCTTACAGGTTGGTCATTTCCAGAGACAGAATAAACCATTGTCATTAATAGCTGAATCTACATACATGTGCACATTACAATATATTACATTTATGTTTAGAGAATTATGATTTTTGTAAGGAAAATGTATTTGACTATTATTCCTGCTTTAAGTTCATTTCGGACACTTGTGTTATCAATAAGATATCAAGCTTTTTTGAGTTATCTATAGAGATGGATTTGTTGCAAACAAACTAATAACTAATCTTGCGTCTGGTTGCACTTGCAGGTTCTGTACTACTGTCCAGGACTCAGAGGAGGCATAAAGAAACTGTACGAACTGTCTAAAAGAAAAGACAAACCAAAGGAAGAAACGGATACAAGTGAAGAGGTTGGTGCAACACAAATGATGGTTTTATTTAGCAAAATTTACATTAGCAAGGAATCGCTCCAAGATGATCTTTAATCTTAATCTAGATAGATCACAAATTTATCAACACTATCAATTAAGAGTTGTTAACTTTGCTCGTGTAATTTTAGGGCTTTTGTATAGTGAAGTGTAATCAAAAACACGCTATCCTGGTATAATGTATTTGATCCTATAGTTCAAAGATCTTTTATTTAATTCAACTGTTTTATCTCCGTGTTCTCAGCAGCCAGAAGATGTAGCTGAGTCCTTGCCAGCTCACGTTGAGCTGTTGCAAAGCTTCAACAGTCTGATCACGTCAGTGGAGCAGCTGCAGTCCAGCTTCCTGCTCAACCCTGACAGCTTCAGTGACGGAGAGCTCTCCACACCGCCTCGGAAAATCCTGAACACACTCAGGTAACAAAATCACATCAATCGTACACAAGTGACAGTTGTCACATGCAATGAAATAGAGAAGTACTTTGTTTCTAACTACATTGATGAGTTTTGAGTTACATTAAAACTTTCAACTTTTGTTAAATCATTTTTTACTTTTATAGATTTTATAGATATAATTTGGCCTGCTCTCTCAGTCTAACCTATGAAATAGATATTCAGAAGTTTTCATCCGATTGATTAATTATATGATTTTAAAATGATTCTTCAAACAAAGGTATTAAATTGTTTTTAAAAACATATTACAGATAATCTATTTTGTCAACATACATTGCAGGCAACTGAACCCCATGTATGAAGGCTATCTTCAGCATGATGCCCAGGAGGTGCTGCAGTGCATTCTGGGATACATCCAAGAGACCTGTGACACCATCAGGAAGGAGCAGGCGCTGGAAAAGGAGGAGGACGACGCGACAGGAGTCAAAATGGAGAATGGTGTTCGTTTGGGTTCCAGCAACTCAGACGTTGCTGTAACGGATCCCTCAGAAGGCCAAACTCCCGCAGACGAGGACGGCCAAGTCAGCGGCAAGAGAAAGAGTGACACTGAGGTGGGAAATGCCAAGAAGAAGACAAAATCTGTCAAGTCTAAGAAGTCTGATGTGGAGGAAGACAACAGTGGTAGAAATCAACCCTTCACCCGCTCCAAAAGGAAGTCCTCCAGTGACATCGTGGTGGACAGCACCCAAGAAAAAGGCGGAGAAAAGGAGGCAGAGGAGGAGGCGGTGAAAAAGCTAGATGGGAAGGAGGATGGAGGGAGCGACGGTGAGGGGAAAGGTGAAAAGACATCTAAAGAGGCAGAGGGGAAGAGGAAGAAACGCTCTAAGCTGAGCTGGTTGAGGCCTTCTGGGAAGCAGCCAAGTATTTTCTCCAAATTCCTCAGCGTGGGGAAGATCAGCTCCATTAACACGAAGAACCAAATTAAGGTGGAGCAGGAGAACGGACAGAGCGACGAGCAAAGTCCGAAAGAGAAGAGCTGTGATGAGAAATCACCACAAAACCTGGCTGAAGATGAGACAGTGAAACATCAAGGTATGAAACACAGAGCTCTGATAAAACAAAACACTTACTGTTCCTTTAAATTCTTGGTATGAGTTAATTCAGTCTTAATTGGGTATGTAAAAAATTACATAAATGCTACTTCAATAGAGGAAATCAATAGAGTCTGGTCAGACACAAATCATCACTGTGTGACTGCAGACATAAAATACTTGTGTGTGTCTGTTTTATTTAGACGGCCTGGACCTGTTGGAGCGCCTGTTCCAGGGTCAGCTGGTTCTGAGGACTCGTTGTCTGGAGTGTGAGAGCTTCACGGAGAGGAGAGAGGACTTCCAAGACATCAGTGTCCCCGTACTCGATGAGCAACCCGGCAGCCCGGACGATCTCTCAGAGGGTGAGGATTGGTACAGCTCCATTTCCACATTAACTCTTTGCAATGGGCCAGCATTAACCCATGAATACCTAAGGGGCTGAATAGAAACAACCCCCTCAAACCTCAGGGCCTCAGCTGAAGAGCTGACAGAATTGCCAATGTTTACAAAACTTTAATTTCTCAGCCAACGAAGCAGGTAGAGACATTTTTTGTGAGTGGGAAAGCTCAACAAATTTAAATCATGTAAATAAATCATATGTGCACACCTTTTCTTTTAGGTCACAAAGCAGGTGAAAAATAATCCATCCCATAATACATCTAATAACCAATTTTACTCCCTCCAGTCTCTCCGGACCCCAAACCAGAGCTGAGGACTCTGAAATGGGCCATTGGCCAGTTTGCTTCAGTGGAGCGCATCGTTGGAGAGGACAAGTACTTCTGTGAGACCTGTCTTCACTACACAGAGGCCGAGAGAAGTCTTCTGTTTGACAAAACTCCCGAAGTCGTCACCATTCATCTGAAACGCTTCTCTGCCAACAGCTTAGAGTGAGTTAACTGCCAACGCAGCTTTTCGCTTTTACTGTTCAAATTTCATTTTAGTCAGTTTTTTATAAATTCTTTTTCAGTATTTTGCCCCTAAGCCATGACGGCGTATCAGGGCTATGTTGAAGAGAAATGAAATTGAGATTTTGAGAGTAAAGTCATAATTCTAGGATACGTGTCTTGTCAGAAGAGAAATATCAGAAGATCAGTATGTGTTAAAATGAGGAATGTGAAGCATCTTGTTAAGTCATACTTAGTTATAGGTTTCACAAATAATGAAACACTTAATATTTTGTCTCATCAGCTTCACATTATCTGATATTAAGTATCATGACTTTGAAAAGATTGTGTGAGAAACTGTCTTTTCTGTTCTCAAAATATGATTTTATTCTCGAAATCTCATAATTTGGTCTTCAAAATTGCCCAAATACTTTATTATTATTATATGTGGTATTTATGATAGTAACTCCTCTCCTTGTTTCTTTCCCTCTTAGCATGGACCCATATGCTGGCCTCTCTAAGGTGAATACTCCCTTGCAGACTCCTTTTACCTTGTCTCTGGAGGAGTGGTGCACACGTCCCTCCACTAAAGGTCAACACTACCAGCTGTTTGCTGTTGTCATGCACAGCGGTGTCACCATCAGCAGTGGCCACTACACCGCCTACGTCCGCATGTCTGACCTGAAAGACGTGGAGCTCTGGCCGCAGGGAAGAGAAGAAACGGAGAAGGGGGAAGAGGAGGAAAAGGACAGCAAAGAGGAAGTGCAGGTGAAGGAGGAAGCGCTGGACTACAATGATGGTGAAGTGTCCTTCAGCCTGAGAACGAGGGGACAGAGAGTTGCGAGTTTGGCGAGCAGCAAGGCGGGGGGCAAAAAGTCAGAGGGTGTGGTCGGACTGTTGGGCGGCCAGAGGAGTTTGACCAGTTACGAGCTTGGGAGCAGCAGCAGCAAACACACAGATAAAGCAGCCAGCAGTGCAACAACAGAGGGATCGAAACGCAGGAAGACGATCAACAGTCTGGGTCATAAAAAGGAGCCTGAGGAAGGAGAGGAGGCTTTGCTGCCCCCTTGTGGTGGGGTGGGGGCACTGAACTCCCTCCAGGAGTACGAAGGCAAATGGATGCTGTTTGATGACTCTGAGGTGCGTTTGTTTGAGGAGGAGGACTTCCTGCGTGCCTGCTCTCCAGAGGCGAGCTCCTCATCGACACCTTACCTGCTCTTCTACAGAAGGATCCCTGAGCCTGGATGCTAACATGAACACAAGGACTGAAGGTGGGGGGGTGGGGGGGAGTGCTCAGAAAGAAAAGACAGTTGTAGTTTTTTGCAATACTACAAACTCTGCCAAAATTACTATGGCTGCCATATTTAGAACCTGAGCAGAAGTTACCTTTCAGGCAAGAAACCATCTCATGGAGTCTAGTTTGGGTTAGAAATCATATATTTTCAGAAATGACTTGACTTGTCTTTCTACGTGTCAGGGATGACTGGCTTTTTGAGACTTGTTTTTTTTGTACAAGAAGTTTTTGCTGTCCATAGTGTTTCTTTGACAAGGTCATTGTCTTTACCATGTCCTCCTTTTTTTCATGTTATCACTCATTCAGTTTCTATGGTTCCCTTTTACAAAATGGAAAAGCACTTTTAAACAAAAATTTCATCAAGCGAAAATCTGAAATGCTGGGAAATGCCTTTTCCGAGCTAAAAGTGTCTCTATATTGTATTAAATTGGATGCAGCGTAAACTGTGTAATTCTGACACATCATGCAACCACAAAAAACAAATAAAACAAATCTTCTCCATTCACACACTGAAGCGATGCTACAATCCTTGCAATAAGCCTTTATTCACCTATCACAGACACAACTTTGTATGAAGCCTGATATTGATGTGATCAATGCTTGTGAAACCTGGAGTTTATGCTACACAGCAGCAGATATTTACATAAAACACACAAAAATATCTAATCCACAATGAGCTTGCCCATATTTTCTTGGCGCTGCTGAAACTTGTGGTGTTTCTGGAGGCTGCAGTTTCATGCTCAGCATTTTCAAGACGCTGATTCAGTTTGAGTAAAATGTTCATAACATTTCTTCAGTAAGCTGTTATGTTGTTATAAGATTAGTTCAGTGAGGTTATGACAGCCTTGTTCATCTTTCATTTCTTTAGTGTGTAACTAACACTTCTCATATTTGGATGTGAAATGTTTTGCAGGTTAGTTACTTATATTCAGGTTATTACTTCAGCTGTACTTCTGTGTTATGCTGTGAGGAGAAGGACGGGTCAGAGACTGGAGAATTTAAGTGTAGTTTCTTTGACACATGAGAAACAACACATTTCTCATATGTCAGAACATTGTGTAGAATTCCGTTTGCAGATCTGTTTCACTAACAGACCCAAATATATTCATTCTACTATTACAGAGAACTAAAGAAACCAGAGAATTTAAGTGACTCAAAAACAATGAATCAATTATCAAAATAGATGCTGATAATTTTTTGTGGATAAAGATCCTAGCAGCTTGTTTTGAAATGTACAGAGCCATCGCCCAGTGAGACTCTGACTCCTGCGCCGTACAACTTGCCTCCAGTTGTTTTTCTGTTTTTAGATTTTACTCAATTTGTTCAAGAAATTATTTCATGAGGAAAAACAAGTTTGAAAGTCCTGTGTTTGCTTTCCATCTGCATACCTGCTCATTTCCACCGTTAGCAGTTTAAAGGTATTAATGTTTTTCTGCACTCAGACTCCGAAATGTCTCTGAAATTACAATTGATTACAACTATATTTTGTTTTGTTCTAAATCATAGGTTTATTGACAGTATCCGATTTGCGTTTTAATAATATGGAACCAGGTCATAAGCTAAACCTGAGCTGAACAATGTCTCCTTTTATGGAATGTGTCCAGAGGATTGACTCAGTTCTAATTCAGCTGTTTTTCAGGAGAAATTCATCATGAGCAAAGTTTCCAATGCAGGTTTTTGTGTTCAACAAAATGCTTGTTGACGTGTTTTAATAGATGAAACCAGTCAAAGTAAGTTTGTCCTTTAAACTGTACCTCATCCCAAATGTAACTATTCATGTTGGCAGTGTGGTACCGTGACCAATAAAGTTTTTACCTTTACCAAATGTGCTCCATGAAACCATGAGTCGATTTTCATAGATCATTTTATTGCACATGACACCACATTTACAATCAAACACCCAGTTGTCAATACAGATAAACAGGATCCTATCTAAAGATGAATGTCTAGTGCTGAATATCTAGTGAGTCTAAATTACAGTAGAAATGTGAGATTTGAGAAAGCACAATAGTAAAGTTTAGTGCTTCATATGAATCTTACAGCACATGGTGCCGTCATCTGTGCACTGTAAGATCAAAGCCGGGTAGAGGAACAAAAAGCTTGCCTCAGATTTAAAATGAGCCCAGTGCAGCAGTGTGTCCTCATTAACTCGAAGAAACTTCGAGCAGAACCAAAAATGTTAAACTAATTTACCTTTAGATGTTTCATTTACATTTATATTTAACGTTTATATTTAATATTTAGTTTTAACATTGAACGTTTACATATAGATACAACATTCAACACTCAACTTATATATGACATGAATTTCTGTCTTAAATGTGAGGAAAATTAGCTAAATGTGAAGAAAGGGAGCTAGATATTTGAAATATATCAGCAAAACAACTAAAGGCGGGTGGAAAAGAGGGGAGAGGAGTATCCAGGTGAAAAGTTAGCGACATAAATGTGGGGCAGAGAGAGAGAGAGAAGCGCTCAGTGCATGATGGGAGTTCCCCCAGCAGTCTAGACCTATAGCAGCACAACTAAGGGATGGTTCAGGAATGAACTATAAGCTTTATCAAAGAACCTCTTGAATTAAAGTTCAAAGGAGACTTCTTATAATCAAAGGCTGTTGAGAGCCAAAAGCTAAGCAACACAGCTTTACCTTTAAAGTTAACCTTTGACTTGCTGCTACAATTCAGAAGAAACTACTTGATTCACATTCATTATTAAAGTGACATATCATTTGCGACAGTTCAAACATTTCAGATGTTCCAGTACATTTTTTGACAGAGTTAGCGCCTCAAAGACGAAGAGATGTCACGGCAGAAGGATCCAGTCCTGCCCCCGGTTGGGGTCTTGCAGCTCATAGAACTGAAGGAAAGCCTCGACACATCGTACGTTTGTCTTTGTCGGTGCCCCACAGTAAAGTGACAGTTCAATTGTCTCACCAAGGGGAAATCAACCTAGCATTAACGTACAACAGCCATAACCTGACCTAAAACTCTTTCCCCTCCTCTTCTGCTTCTTTTCAGGGGGGCTTTGTCAAAGAGGACTATCTCTCCTGGGGTTTCTAAAACAGTTAAATCGAAGGGGGCACCAAAGGACCCAGTCCTTCCCCCGGTTCAGGTCTTTCAGCTCAGAAGAAAGACGGAACCTCTCAACGCATCGTAAGTTTGTCTTTGTCAGTGCCCCACAGTAAAGTGACAGTTCAATTGTCTCACAAAGTGGAAATCAACCTATCATTAATGTACAATAGCCATAACCCAAAATAAAACTCTTTCCCCTCCTCTTCTGTTTTCTTTCAGAGTCCCTTTGCCAAAGAGGACTATCTGTGCTGAGGTTACTAAAACAGTTAAACCGAAGGGGATGACAAAGGACCATGTCCTGCCCCCGGTTAAGGTCTTGCAGCTCGGCGAACAGAAGCAAAACCTCGACACCTCGTAAGTTTGTCTTTGTCGGTGCCCCACAGTAAAGTGACAGTTCAATTGCTTCACCAAGTGGAAATCAACCTAGCTTTAACGTACAACAGCCATAACCCGACCTAAAACTCTTTCCCCTCCTCTTCTGGTTCTTTTCAGGGAGGCTTTGCCAAAGAGGACTATCTCTGCTGAGGATTCTAAAACAGTTAAACCGAAGGGGACACCAAAGGACCCAGTCCGTCCCAGGGTTGAGATCTTTCCGCTCAGAAAAAAGACGGTACCCCTCAACCCATTGTAAGTTTGTCTTTGTCAGTACCCGACAGTAAAGTGACAGTTCAGCTGTCTCACCAAGTGGAAATCAACCTAGCTTTAATGTACAACAGCTATAACCCAACCTGAAACTCTTTCTCCTCCTCTTTTGGCTTTTTTCAGTATCCCTTTGCCATATATTTCTCACCTTTGTGAGTTCGAGCAGATGGATGCAGCAACGCAGGAGATAAAAAATTGGTTACTTACTCAAAAAAACCGACTGAAACAGCGAGATCTAGAGGAACACCAGCAATCATTGTATGATTTTTTTCTTTGTCAGTGCCCCACTGATATCCTGACAGTTAAATAACTGTGTTGGCTTCTGTGTTTACACTGTGTTCACACTTTGTTGATTGAATTATTTCAGGTTGTCTCAAGAAATGGATGCTGAAACACGGAGCAGAAAGAACAAGGCGTCAGTGCGCATGCAGCAAGGGAGGGCGCAATCAGAGCCAACGTTTTTACCTCCTGTATGACAGTGATCCAACTACATATGCATAATCCAAATATGAATTAATATACAAATATTGGTTAAATATTGGTTAATAACAATGTTTTATTCTCTACTTGCTTTACAGTGGCGTACTGAGAGGGGGAAGGAAAGGGTGAGTTTTCTTTTTAGTTAAAAATTTGACCTTTCAAGAGACAATAATCTCTTATCTCAATGAAATCTATTTGTATGTATGTCTCTATTTATTTACATCTATGTCCTTATTTACTTTTATGTACATCCCGCCTTTCTTATTATAATTCGGTCCCATTTGCAGAGGATCTATGAGCTCCTGAAGCAGCGAGTGGAGAAGTGCCCAGTCGCTCCAATCCCACAAGAGTGGCTGGACTCAGTTGGTGACAGAATCCCGCAGCAACTTAAAGAGAATGCTCAGTCAAAGAAACTGCTGAAGGAGCTCTACATGGAACTCTGCAACAACTTCAGCATTGCTCTGGTCACACACAACGGTATTTCCTGTTGTTTGTTAATGCAGGCTGCAGCCTGTGTGTAGTGTACATGCAGGGTACAAGTGAATCATGTCTCATTATGCCATATTCCCTTTAGTTGACTCAACAATAAAGAATCCAGTTAAGATGCTTTGCTCAGATGAGCAGGAAGCTTCCCGCGCAAAGTGAGTATCTAATGTCCAGAAATGAACAGAATAACCACACGGTAGTTGTAGCATTTTCACACCTTTTTGTAAAATACATTTCCAATTTTTTTCCAGCGTTTTTGGTGTCTCCCACAATTGGCACAAAACCTTTATCAGAAACTGCCAGTTGATGGAAAGTAATTTGCACGTTTCTCATCCGGTCCTCCGGGCAATTTCGGATTTGGGGAACATGACATTTTTCACGCTGGTCCTGATCGATCTTCCAGGATGCCGGTAAGAAAAGACGACACGAATGCTAGAATGGATCTGCTAGACTAAGCACATAACTGGGATGTTTCATGGGAAGTTTTTCTCATTTTCTGATTTCATTTTGGCTTCTGCTGGTTCAGGCATTCCGGACCCGTGAACTATGGCAGGCTACAGGAAAAAATGGCAGAGGGGTGTAGAAAAACAGAGGAGCATGTCATGAAAGTCTGGTATCACAATGTCATCCACCTACTTACCAAGAAGGAATACATGAACGGCATCACAGATGCATTGGAATCCTTCTATAACTGTGCCTCCACCCTCATCTCCAACCAGGTAACGCTGATTCAAGGCTGGATTTTGATTCGAGAAGAGTCCGATTTAAAGGATTTAAAGCAGGATTATTATTTCATTTATTATTACAAACAGTACGCACATCGTAAACCAACTCCCTTGAATTGAAACTTTTTCTTTAGAGCTGCCTAATGTTAAATGAACCTCATCACATAGTGTCGATTATGCAAATATATAGCCTGCTGTATTGAGATAGATTTGTACAAACTGCAGATGACCAACTAGCCATTATTAGGATTGACTGCTGTGCTCTTTGAATGTATGTTTCTTTGATCACGCATCTGGACTTAATGGCGATCTTTCCCATGTTAATTCCAAGATGAAAGCCATGCTTCAGAGAAACGTAGAAGAGCTTGCCGAGCTGTTTGAGCCGAGAAATGAACACCTCTTGCCCATCTTCAGTCTGGCCTTGACCTTTGATGATGAAAAGATCGAAATGTACCCCCCCTCACAAGATCTGGAAGAATATGTTTTGGGGATTCTTAATTCCATCACAAATACAATGCAGGTGAGGTCACGTGTCATAGCCACTCAAAACACAATTTTATGTCATGTTATTGTGTTTAGAGCTACCAATGATATACATGCATGCTAAGCTAATGCTGAAATGTGTGATAACGATCCACAGAGAGTCCCGACGATCCAGTCATGGCTGGGAGACGACAGGCCTTCATTTGTTGATGCTGAAGTGCCTGCGCCCATCCAGTCCTGGGCTCAAGATATATTAAAGGCGTGTGTGTGCAGGAATGTGGAGGATCCTGAGAAACATCTCAATAACTATGGTAATGTTTCATAGTCTCCCCCAGTAATCTCCCATCATCAACCATCATTGAGGTCATCCACTGATCTTAAGTCACTTCAGTGCTAACTGCTGCTTTATTTTGCAGTTGAAAAGTACGACTGGCTTGTCAATGGAACTGCAAAGGCGGATGTGGAGAAGTTCATGGAGGAGGAGCACTCTTTTGATGAGTACAACAAGGTAACAAATAATAATGTCTAATTCATGCTGCATATGTACCTAAACCTGCCGTGCTGTCAGTTTTCCGGATGACTGTCAATGTTCGATTTCACTGCCTTTTAACAGCGGATAGAGGACTTTCATGCTCTGCAGTATGAGATTCTGAGCTTGCCAAAAGAAGTTAGCATCTCATTGGTCCATCTGAACTGCGAAGAGCTGAGGAACGGTCTCGCCAGCAAAGCCAAAAGCTACGCTGAGACACTTCGACAGAAAATGCTCACCAGCTACCGCAAGCAGAATCTACAGTGAGTCACTTCTTGTAACTTTCACAATAAACCCTCACTCTGTGTTTTTAAACGTTGACATTTTGACGTATATTTAATACTTTTTGTTTCCGTTCGAAGGATCTGTTCTGAATTTGAAAAGATCAGAGGGAAAGCTCTGATTGTTCCAAAGACGACAGAGGACATAGCTCAGATGGTTGAGTTCATCGATTTCCTTAAAACAAAGGGTGTTGAACAACTGGAACAAAAAGTTGAGGTAAGTAACCTAATGATTGGTTGTACTTGTTAATATATGGATTTCAGTTATTGTATACTGGGTCTAACACCAGTCAATCCCTACCACTTTGTATTTTGACAGGACGCCCGCTTCAATATGATGATGCTCTTTGATTATGCCATCTTTGAGAATGAGGATCTGGTCCATAATAGCATTCTCATAAAGTGGCCAGAGAAAATCCAGCATGTCTTAGAACTCAATGAGGAAGTAAGTGCTCGTGTGTCGGCCTTTAACTTTATATCGCCGATGCTCTTGCTTTTTTTATGCTTTCTTTTGAGGATGACCTAATTCTGGGCATCTCTGTTATTTTCCAGATCCTCTTTACGTCCAAGCAGAAAGGAGTGGAAGAGATGTTTGCCAAAAGACAGGCAATATCCACACAGCTGCGGAAGTTGGAAATCAGAGTCGACGACATCCAATATTACTTTGAGCTGGAAAGGACGAATGAGGTACAGTGTCATTGGTGCTTTCAGATCACCTCAATAGATAAACATTTTGGGATATACACGTATTTGCTGTCTTGCGTTAGATGAGAAGATATATCACTCTCATATCTGTACGGTAAAAATGCCGTATTGTTATTTAATTTTAAAAATTAAATAACAAGGCCTGAAATTACTGGAAGGGTTGAATACTCAAATTAAATAATGTATATAAATGCTTGCAATGAAAGCAGATATCAGAACTGTCCAAAAGCATCACGGAACATTTTGTGTCATTTAATTACGACAGTGACAAAATTACGACAAAATGTTGGAATTTGAGAAATAATTTGAAATTTTCCGTTTTGCCACTTTGTTTTATTTTATTTAATTTTTTGGGGGTCAGAACCTTTTCATCAATTCATTTATTTAATTTAGTTTGTATTCTCTTTCTTCTGTTTGTATAAATAATTAACTTTGTTGTCCTTTTTGTTTGGTAGTATATCATCGATGTGCTAAAGGTTCGGGAACTTCTCCACGAGACTGAGAGGAATATCGACACCCTCAACAAGGAGGAGGCCGTCTATGAATTGGAACTCATAACTTTCCCGGAGCTTGATGTCATGAGAGAGAACATTACAACTTACCACAGGCTGTTTGAACTTGCACTGAAGTGGCAGGACAAAGAGAAAAGGTTTATTTTCAGTTTGATACATGTTGTATATATATATATGTATATATTTAACGATATACCCTGATAACCTGTTATCCTCTTTGTGTATAGCTGGATGGATGGAATCTTCACAGAGCTCGATGGGCAGAGCATGGAGATAGAGATGGATGAGTTCTACAGGGAGATCTACAAGATGCTGAAGAAGTTCCAAAAGAAACAGAGAGAGCTCAAGCAAGAGGCTGAGAAGAAGGAAAAAAAGGTTCATCCACAACCGAAGCAGCAGGAGTCTCCCACGGAACTTTTCTGCTCCACTGTATTGGACCAGATCAAACTGTTCAAGGTATTGTATTAAACTGTATTAGGCTCATTGATGTCATCAAGTCTTACAGTGAATGGAATCTTGTGTCTTGAAGTCCTGATGCCATAACAATCAGTGGACTGTGCTTGTGTCAACAGGAGCACATCCCCTTGGTGTCCATCTTGTGCAATCAAGGCATCAGAGGCCGCCACTGGACGCAGATGTCAGAAATCTTTGGGAGCGACCTCACCCCTGACTCTCGTACGAAACTACGCAACGTCCTCAAACAGAACCTGGGCCCTTGCCTGGCGCAGTTTGAGGTTATCAGTGCTGCTGCTACCAAAGTAAGGACTCTTGAAGCTTTCCAGTCATTTTGTTAAAACCTCAATACTGTATCTACATGTTGACTGTGCTCACACTATTTGTGTCTCAACAGGAATTTTCCTTGGAGAAGGCAGTGTCAGCCATGTCATATGTTTGGGACGACATTTCCTTCAACCACCAACCGTACAGGGAGACGGGAATATCTATCCTGGTTGCCTGGGATGAGATTCAGACAACTCTAGACGACCAGATTGTGAAGACTCAGACGATGAAGGGCTCGCCTTTCATCAAGCCCATCGAGGAGGAGATCAAGGTTTGCTTCACGTTTTGGGGAATGTACATAGATACTAAACAAAGGCTCAACTTGCATCAGGGTTCTACCTGGCGGGTGTATTTTGAATTCACCTGCTGTGTATTCAGTCCTTTAACTCTTTGATTTTTTACCTCAGCAATGGGAGACGGGCCTGCTTCACATCCAGGAGACCCTGGACGAGTGGCTGAAGGTACAGAGCTCGTGGCTTTACCTGGAGCCCATCTTCTCCTCTCAGGACATCATGCAGCAGATTCCAAAGGAGGGGAAACTTTTCCAAATTGTCGACAAAAACTGGAAACAAATCATGAAGCACTGCGTTAAGAATTCTAAGGTACTTGGCAAAACCGTTGTTAGTGATCACCAAAAGAAAAAAGAGAAAAAACCTGAAAGCTACATTGCTTGAGCTAACCTCTGATTTTTTTAATTAAAGGTTGTGCCAGCAACTTCACTGCCTGGTTTGTTAGAAAAACTGATAGAGTCCAACAACCTCCTGGAAGTCATCATGAAAGGACTGAATGCCTATCTGGAGAAGAAACGTCTCTTCTTCCCACGGTAAACAAAATGTTTCTGCATTGTTTCCTCTTATCCAAATCTTTGTTCATGTCACAGATTAGATTTGATTGTTATCAATGTCGTGTCCAGGTTCTTCTTTCTGTCCAACGATGAAATGCTGGAGATCCTGTCTGAGACCAAGGACCCTCTGCGAGTGCAGCCCCATCTCAAGAAGTGCTTTGAGGGCATTTCCAAGCTGGACTTCCTTCCCAATCTGGATATCCAGGCAATGTACAGCAGTGAGGGGGAGCGTGTGCAGCTAATCCGGAATATTTCCACGTCAGATGCCAAAGGAGCTGTGGAGAAGTGGTTGTTGCAGGTGGAGGATATGATGATTCAAAGTGTCAGGGACCAAGTGGCCCAGTCCAGACTGGTGAGATCCCTGTTCTCCGTACCTTACACAATATCTTGATTTGTCAACTGTAATAGTGAGTCAGTGACAGCTGAGTGCTAAACATGCTAAACATGTGGTCGTATTAACAGGCCTATGCTGACACTGAGCGGGGCCAGTGGGTGAAGGAGTGGCCCGGGCAGGTGGTGCTCTGCACCTCCCAGATTTTCTGGACCTCGGAGGTGCATGAGGCCATCTTCAAAAATGTAAGTTTTTACACCTGAAAAATTTACATCGTTAAGTTTTTCAAATACCAACAATTACAGCAAAATTTAATTTTCTGAAAAATCCTTTGTAGTGTAACAGCAATGGCATTTGATAGACTAGTAGGGTATATTGTATTGTAATATGGATTTGGTGCACAGATCTGAAATGTTCTCTGGATTATTGTGGCACCTTAATAGTGTCACAGTGGAGATGAGACAGTAACAGTGATTGTGATCCATGCAGGCTTTGAAGGAATACTACGAGCAACTCCAGGAGCAGCTGACGGATGTCGTGCAGCTGGTGCGAGGGAAACTGCCCAAACAAACTAGGACCACGTTGGGAGCACTGGTCACGATCGATGTCCACGCCCGGGATGTGGTCATGGAGCTGATCGAGAAAGGTACATCACAGCACAAAATTCAGAGCTGATAAGTTTCACAGAGCTTTGCTTCAGCAACCAGATAACTGTTCCACAAATTAATTTACATTGACCATTTTTTAACAGGCGTATCGAATGAAACGGACTTCCAGTGGCTCGCCCAGCTGCGTTACTACTGGAATAACGATAACGTTCGTGTTCGCATCATCAACTGTGATGTGAAATATGCCTACGAGTACTTGGGGAACTCACCCCGTCTGGTCATCACCCCTCTGACGGACAGATGCTACCGAACGCTGGTAAAACGCCAAACAAATAATCTCCTTGTATGTGAGCACATGCCCACTTTCAGCATTGAGTGTTACATTCCATGCCTTACCTTTGTCTCAGATCGGAGCTTTCTTCCTGAATTTGGGTGGTGCACCCGAGGGTCCGGCAGGAACAGGAAAGACCGAAACCACCAAAGATCTCGCCAAAGCTCTCGCCGTGCAGTGCGTGGTCTTCAACTGTTCAGACGGACTGGATTACATCGCTATGGGAAAAGTAATATCAGCAGCATATTTACATTCATAATCATGATGCCATTGTTACGAATGGGAAAGGTTTTTAACATGATTCCGTTTCTGCGATATCTCCCAGTTTTTCAAGGGTCTCGCTTCATCTGGTGCGTGGGCCTGCTTTGATGAGTTCAACCGTATCGAGCTGGAGGTGCTGTCTGTGGTGGCCCAGCAGGTTCTCTCCATCCAGAGGGCTGTTGGGCAGAACTTGGTGGAGTTTGACTTTGAGGGTACCATACTCAAGCTCAACCCCAACTGCTTTGTGTCCATCACGATGAACCCTGGCTATGCAGGACGTTCAGAGCTCCCAGACAATCTCAAGGTCGGTTACCACGGATAATCAATAATCTACCAGACATCAAATTATGATGACTAAGCTTTTGAACATCTTCATTATAATGTAACTTTATATTCAGTAAATATGCAACTGACCTACATTTCGGTCTCTTCTGCGTGCAGGTGTTGTTCCGAACGGTCGCCATGATGGTCCCCAACTACGCCCTGATTGCAGAGATCTCCCTGTACTCATACGGCTTCCTCAATGCCAAACCACTGTCGGTGAAGATAGTGATGACCTACAGGCTGTGTTCGGAGCAGCTCTCGTCCCAGTTCCATTATGATTATGGTATGAGAGCTGTCAAAGCCGTACTCGTGGCTGCAGGAAACCTCAAGCTGAACTTTCCGGATGAGAACGAGGACATACTGGTATTGAATCCATGCATTTTCTCAAGATTTGACACAGTTTCCTATTTGGACACTTTTTTGGGGGTTTGTTGGTTTCTTGGCTGTTTCTGATCCTTTCACTTTCATGTCTTGTCGCTCAGCTCCTCAGGTCCATCAAGGATGTTAATGAGCCCAAGTTTCTCGCCCACGATATTCCGCTCTTCAACGGCATCCTCAGTGACTTGTTCCCAGGCATCACCCTCCCCGAAGCGGACTATAAGGTCAGATGCATCCGTCATTACGCATTCTTTTGTACTAAGTTTAAACACACTTACTGTATGTGTTTTTATGTTGTGTTGTATATTAAAATGTTTTTCTGTACCTTTTGCAGCTGTTCCTGGAGGCTGCTGGAGATTGTTGTAACAAACACAACCTCCAGCAAACAGACTTCTTCTTAACGAAGATGATTCAGACCTATGAGATGATGATCGTCAGGCACGGGTATGTTACATTTCAATTTCTCACAGTACCAAATTTTGACATTGTACCGAGCATGTTTCCGAAACACAATTTTGCATCAAAACGTTCCTTTTTTACATTTCAGATTCATGCTGGTGGGAGAGCCCTTTGCCGGAAAGACCAAAGTGCTGCACGTGCTCGCTGACACTCTGACTCTCATGAGTCAGAGAGGGTGCAGTGAGGAGAAAGTCATCTTCAGGACAGTGAACCCAAAGGCCATCACCATGGGGCAGCTCTTTGGACAGTTTGACCCAGTTTCCCATGAGGTATTTGGCCTGTGCCTTGGATCCTCTTGAATCTCGGGTTTTCACAGTATTGGTGTGATCCTGCAGGCGTCCCTTTCCTCCCCGTAACCTTTTCCCTTTTCGTCTTCTCTCTCACTTCAAGTGGACGGACGGGATTGTGGCCAACACGTTCCGTGAGTTCTCAGCATCCGAGACACCGGACCGCAAGTGGGTGGTGTTTGACGGTCCCATAGATACACTGTGGATTGAGAGCATGAACACTGTGCTGGATGACAACAAGAAGGTAAAGAAAGACGTAGTGAAACCATTCAGACCATTAAGCATTTCTTAGATGTGTGCGATTCTCATTCGTTTTCACGCTACGACTAACATTTTTACTGCTCTGCTCTTCCTCCACAGTTGTGCCTGATGAGTGGCGAGATCATCCAGATGTCCAATCAGATGAATCTAATATTTGAGGCAATGGATCTATCACAGGCCTCAGTAAGTTAGAAGCTCAACCGCTGCTGGTTCATCGCTACAGAATCACAAACATGAAGCCCAGTTTGGCTCTGTTCTCTCATCCGATCTAATTGGATCTTTCTTGTGTCACTGCAGCCTGCCACGGTCAGTCGGTGTGGTATGATCTACATGGAGCCATCTCAGTTGGGCTGGGAGCCTTTAGTCATCTCCTGGATAAATACACTTCCCGACATTCTGCAGAGCGAGGACAACCGCTCGCTGACGATGGAGCTCTTCAATTGGCTCGTGCCGCCTGCCCACAGGACGCTGCGCAAACTCTGCCGGGTGAGTGACCCCAGGCCCCAAAACCATCCAGACACAAATATCTGTAGAAAATTGAGCTCACACTCATAGTTGACACATTTACTTTTATTTACATATGTATAAGAAACGTTTTCTCATGCCTGATAATGTTTCCAGGAGGTTGTTCCCACCAGCGACAGCAACACTGTGGTGTCCTTGTGTCGACTGTTTGAGATGCTGCTCTCTGAGCCTATCGAGAGTGATTCTGCGGATGAACACATTCGCACCTGGATCATGGTAAAAAGATCTCAATCATTCACCATCTCATAACCTTAAATATAACTTTTATTGTTTTTGTTGAAGTTGTATTTTTTTTGTGTGACACCTCCACTTCTCATTCTTCGTGATCCCAGGCTGCTTTTACCTTCTCCATGACGTGGTCAGTGGGCGGCAGCTGTGATTCAGACAGCCAAGGGGTTTTCAGCGAGTTCTTAATGACGATCATCTCAGGAAAATCGGAGGAATTCCCAGTCCCTGACTCTGTGGGGAAATGGGAGTGTCCAATAGAGGCGGAGGGCACGGTCTTTGACTACTTCTATGAGGTATTTTCAGATGTGTTAAGTTCAAGTGTTTTAAACAACACTTCAAACAGGAGTTGTACAAGTGTTGTTGCCTTTGTTCACTCGCACAACAAATAACAACCACTTATCTCTAATTCAGTTCAAAAGAAAAGGCCGCTGGGTTCATTGGAACGACACCATCAGGAACATCGAGCTGGGGGACAAAAGCACCAAAGTGCAAGACATCATCGTTCCCACCATCGACACGGCTCGCTACACCTACCTTATGGACCACTGCATCACCAATGGAGTGTAAGTACTGTCACTATCAATGGTGCTTCATTAATATTAATTATTGTGAATGTATCTTTGCCCCATGTACTCTTATATATATCTTTTGTTTTTATTGGTTCTCATTTGCATTTGAACCTGAATTGATTTAATCTAACATTTGTTTTAACATGTCTCTGCTCAGACCCTCCCTGTTTGTTGGTCCTACCGGTACCGGGAAGTCAGTGTATGTGAAGGAGAAACTGATGAACCACCTGGACAGAGATCGCTTTGTGCCCTTCTTCGTCAATTTTTCAGCCCGTACAAGCGCGAACCAAACCCAGGTGAGCATTTTGATGAAAGAAGGTTCCTTGACGGATTGTTTCGATGACGACGAGAAAATGATATAAGTTGGTTGGGTGCTTTATTAATCACAGGGTTGTTTTTTCAAACTTTCTAACCTTCATTGTTTGTGTGTGTCCAGCATATCATCATGTCCAGGTTGGACAAGAGGAAGAAGGGAGTGTACGGGCCCCCGGTGGGAAAGAAGTGTGTGATCTTTGTGGATGACATGAGCATGCCTGCTCTGGAGCAGTTCGGAGCGCAGCCTCCTGTGGAGCTTCTTCGACAGTACATGGATCACAGAAACTGGTATGAACCATCCACCATTAGAGACCAGTTTCAGTTTTGTTGCTCCAGAGCATTGTTCATTTTACATCTGTTATGCTCCGTTAGGTATGATCTGAAGGATACCACCAACATCTCGCTCGTCGACCTCCAGCTCATCTGCGCTATGGGCCCCCCTGGTGGCGGGAGGAACGCAGTGACGGCTCGCTTCCTGCGACACTTCAACATTTTTGGCATCAATGCCTTCAGCGATGACACCATGGTTCGCATCTTCTCCAATGTGATGTCCTTCTATCTGAAAAACAACGAATTCCCATCTGAGTGTTTCAGTGTTGGCACCAAAATAGTGACGGCTACCATGGAGGTGAGTGAGCTTAAAGGTTCATTGTTCAAATTTAGGTGAAAGGGTGATGTTTTCATTAGTGTGTTTTATATAAATTGTAGGAATTGTTGTTTTCTTTACCCTAGAATGGGCGTTTTATATTTATTTACTTTAAATTAACATCGGGAGTGGGTCCTCTCTACGGAGGCCGCCAAGTTTTTTATGGTAGCAAAGACTGGACAAACTAAACACCTTTTGAGTTTTTATGACAACTGAAGGTTACAACAGGTTCTCTTTCATGTTTGGAAGGGGAGGGTTAGGTGAGGGGTATTCAGCTGCAATATGACTTTTCACCACTAGATGTCACTAAATTCTACTCACTGAAACTTTAGCGTCATGTGAACACCTTTGTTAAAATCTCGGAGCAAACAGCTTATCTTTAGTTTTCTGACCGTATGCATTACTTGTAATTTCCCAAAGGTGTATAAGAAAGCCATGGAGAACCTGCTTCCAACTCCAGCCAAGTCTCACTACACGTTCAACCTGCGGGACTTCTCACGCGTCATCCAGGGCTGCCTGCTGCTGAGGAAGGAGTCTCTGCAGAACAAAAACACCATGATAAGCTTGTTTGTCCACGAGGTCTTCCGTGTCTACTACGACCGTCTGGTGGACGACAAAGATCGAGCTTGGCTCTTCCAGCTGATGAACAACATCCTCAACGATCACTTCAGCGAGAATTTTGTTCAGGTGTTTGATAACCTGAAGCAAGGGAGTGAAGTAAGTTACACTTTGTGTTGTGTCATGTGCTTTACGGTTACTGTGTTTTACCATGTTTGTGAATGAAGGATGCCGTCACATTTATAACTTTATTTGTGTTTTACTAATACAAAACTGACTCTAATCCGTGGCATCAAATGTTTTCAGCTGGTTGAGGAGGACATGAGCAACCTTATGTTTGGCGACTACATGCAGCCTGACCTGGAGGATGATGAGCGCATGTACTCTGAGGTGCCCTCAATGGAGGACTTCTCTCAGGTGGTGGAGTCGTGTCTCAGCGAGTACAACCAGACGCACAAGAACCACATGAACCTCGTCATCTTCCGGTAAACAGCAGCACAGAAAATAAGACATTGGTCTTGGACTGTCTTTGCATGTAAATTGTAACTTTAAAAAAAATGTCTGTTTTATGTAGCTACCTCCTGGAGCATCTGTCCCGCATCAGCCGCGTGCTGAAGCAGCCAGGAGGCAATGCCTTGCTCGTGGGAGTGGGAGGCAGCGGGCGTCAGTCCATCACACGCCTGGCTGGGTCCATGGCCCACATGACCCTGTTCCAGCCTGAGATCACAAAGAACTACAGCATAGCGGATTGGAGGGATGATCTGAAGGTGAGCGTTAATGGTTTTGAAAAGTGTCCTGTTATTCTCATGTGTTTTCACACTGTTCCGACCTGTGTGTGATACAACTGTGAACACGAAATGTCCTTGTAATACAGATGCTGCTGAAAAATGCTGGGCTCAAGGGACAGAAGACGGTGTTCCTGCTAACTGACACTCAGATCAAAGAAGAGGCTTTTCTGGAGGACTTGGACAGTGTCCTGAACACCGGAGAGGTGCCCAATCTGTTTGCCATGGATGAGAAGCAAGAGATTATCGAGGTAGGTTGTAATAGCCCTTAAAGAGTAGAGGTCCTATCCATTTATATTTGATAGAACTCACTTGCTCACGTTCTTCATCTCCCCTTCTCCAGACGCTGCGTCCCCTTGCCGAGGGTGGAAATAAGAAGCTGGAGTTGAGCCCTCTGGCTCTATTTGCATTCTTCGTGTCACGCTGCAAAGAGAACCTGCACATTGTCGTGGCCTTCAGTCCCATTGGAGACGCCTTTCGAACTCGCCTGCGCCAGTTTCCATCTCTCATCAACTGCTGCACCATCGACTGGTTCCAGGTACTGCATAGCCAGGAGTGAAATATGAGATGTGACTGGAGGTTCATCGTAGACCCTGTTCCTATCAGTGTCCGTAAGTCTGTCTTTGCATCGTCTGTGTTTGTTCCCACTCTGAATCTTCTCCTCTCTGCCCTGACAGCCGTGGCCCGAGGAGGCTCTGGAGCGCGTGGCCAACTCCTTCCTGGAGTCACTGGGGATGAGTGAGGACGAGAGGCAGGATGTCATCCCCATCTGCAAGTCATTCCACACCTCGGCCATCCAGCTCTCAACCAGGTATGACTTGTGGTTTGTTGTAGATTTAAATGAGAGTTAAAAGTAAATCACATATACTGAATTTCACACCGTTGTTTCCTGTGCAGGTTCCTCTCTGAGCTTGGCCGTCATAACTATGTGACACCCACTTCCTACCTGGAGCTGCTCGCGGCTTTCCGTCAGCTCCTCACTCAGAAGCGACAGACTGTCATGAGTGCCAAACAGAGATATATCAACGGTCTGGATAAACTGGCCTTCGCTGAGTCTCAGGTAAATGCAGCACCACTTTTACCCATGTGTTGTTTTATTGTCCTTTCTTTTTTTTTTCATTTAAAAATGTTGCTGTAAACAATGTCTCCTTGTAGGTGGGTGAGATGAAGAAGGAGCTCGTTGACTTACAGCCGAAGCTGGAGGAGGCAAAGATAGAGAACGCCAAAATGATGAAGGTGAAGAAATCGCATCTTTATTCAGCCGCAACACACAAGATTATATACGGAATGTAAATATCTGATGATATCATGTTATAATGCTGAATATGACGACTTACAGGTGATTGAGAAGGAGTCTGTGGAGGTAGAGGCCAAAAGTAAAGTTGTCCGTGTTGATGAGGAGGCGGCAACTATAAAAGCCAACGCAGCTCAGGCTCTGAAGGACGAGTGTGAGAGCGACTTGGCTGAGGCCATCCCCGCCCTGAAAGCTGCCGTCTCGGCCCTGAACACTTTGAAGGTAAGAACCCTTGGACCACACGTTTAGCTGATGCAGTTCAGAAAGCTGCTGATGCATGGAGTGTTTATTCTGAAGTTGTTGCCTCTTTTCATTTCAGCCCTCCGATGTCACAATCGTGAAGTCGATGAAAAATCCCCCCCCAGGGGTGAAGCTGGTGATGGCAGCCGTGTGTGTGATGATGGAAATGAAGCCGGACAGGATACCGGATCCATCTGGGAGTGGAAAAATGGTCAGATTTATGTCTGAAATATCCCTTGTTTTTTTCGAATCTACTCATAACAAAAGCATTTTAACATGTCTCATTTTATTTTCTAGATTTTTGATTACTGGGGTCCAAGCAAGAAGCTTCTGGGGGACATGAACTTCCTACGAGATCTGAGGGAGTATGACAAAGACAACATTCCTGTGAGTGTCAGAAAAACTACATCCCTGTTAAATGTGATCTATAATCAATGTAATTATGTTCTCGTGTTCTGTTCTGACCAACTCCGCTTATCTCTTCATCGCAGGCCGCTGTGATGCTACAGATCCGTAATGAGTACATGATTCAGTCCGGCTTTGATGCAGCTAAAGTGGCAAAGGCCTCTTCTGCAGCAGAAGGGTTGTGCAAGTGGATAAAAGCAATGGAGGTGTACGACAGGGTGGCGAAGGTGCAGTGTTTCTGTATTTGCACAGACCTTTTTCTCTAATATGTCCTGATAACAAACGCATGGTTATGTATGTTTGCATCAACACCTCGATCGTTCTCTGTGAATTTAGGTCGTGGCTCCAAAGAAGGCCAACCTGGCAGAGGCGGAGGGGTCGCTGTCCGCCACCATGGCCCTGCTGGACGAGAAGAGAGGCCAGCTGAAGGAGGTCGAGGATCGTTTGGCTGATCTCACGAAAACCTTTGAGGATAAAACGGAGGAGAAGGCTCAGCTGGAGATCCAAGTGGATCTGTGTGCCAAGAAGCTGGAGAGGGCTGAGAAACTCATCGGTGGTCTGGGTGGAGAGAAGACCAGGTGAGGAATGCACGACAATACGTTTGGTTAACTCCGTCAAGCAGGTTATGTTCTCGTCGCACCAATGTAATCCCACGCAGGGCCATTCTAGTTAGTTTGATATGATTGGAATACGATTCGAGTGACTGGAATCTGTGCTGACGCTCTTGATCTGTCCAGGTGGTCCGAGGCAGCAGATAACCTGCAGAACACGTACGACAACCTGACTGGAGATGTTCTCATCTCTGCTGGTGTCATCGCCTACCTCGGGGCTTTTACCGCTGGCTTCAGGCAGGACTGCACCAAGACGTGGACCGAGCTCTGCCAGGTAACCTCAGTTTGTCACGTAGTTCTTTTAGTTTAACTCCATTTGAACGAACGCGCCATTTGAGTGAGATGATTGCACATTGAATTGTTCCTAATCTATTTCCCTCTCTCTAGTCCAAGAACATTCCGTCATCAGATGACTTCTCTCTCAGTAAAACCCTGGGAGATCCCATCAAGATCAGGGCCTGGAACATTGCAGGTCTCCCCAGTGACTCCTTCTCTATCGACAACGGTGTCATTGTCAGTACTTCACGCCGATGGTGAGTCTGTTTTTGTTGAAGTATTAAATCCCCAAAAATATTTGTCACATCTTCAGTTTTTGGTTAAAACAGTTCAAACTAAGATGTGTTTTTTCTTCAATGTGTTATTGCAGGCCCTTGATGATTGACCCTCAGGGCCAGGCCAACCGGTGGGTGAAGAACTCCGAGAAAGACAACGACCTGAGTGTGATCAAGCTGACGGATGAGGACTACATGAGGACTCTGGAGAACTGCATTCAGTTTGGAACTCCCGTGCTGCTGGAAAACGTTGCAGAGGAGCTGGACCCGTCACTGGAGCCACTGCTGCTCAAACAGACCTTTAAGCAAGGTGCTGGGGATGGGATATGGCTTCTCAAAGACTCATCTGACAAAGTGGAAATTATTTGAAATCACATTTAATTGAAGTCAATGAAAGTTAAATCATTTTTCTTTTTCATAGGTGGTGTGGATTGCATCAAGCTGGGGGACAGTGTGATTGAGTACTCCCCCAACTTCTTTTTCTACATCACCACGAAGCTGAGGAACCCTCACTACCTACCAGAGCTGTCCACCAAGGTTTCCCTGCTGAATTTCATGATCACCCCAGAGGGCTTGGAGGACCAGCTGCTGGGCATCGTGGTTGCCAAGGAGAGGTACGGCTTTATTTGCCTGAAACGCTACTTGTCACATCGGCAGAGCTTTGCACCTGACTGTTGTTTTTCTGAACCTACAGGCCAGAGCTGGAGAAGGCGAGGAACGCACTGATCCTGCAGTCGGCCGACAATAAGAGGCAGCTGAAGGAGATCGAGGATCAGATCCTGGAGACGCTGCAGTCTTCTGAGGGAAACATCCTGGAGGATGAGAGTGCCATTCAGATTCTGGATTCGGCTAAGGTCATGTCCGAAGAAATCTCCAATAAACAGAAGGTGCGGACCACACGCAAAACACGAGCTCTGGAATGTGTTATTCTACATTCACATACATATGACATATGTGTATCTGGTAATCTAACATTCTACTGTTTCCACCCAGATCGCAGAGAAGACGGAAATCGAGATCGCAGCGTCCAGGGAGGGTTACAGACCCATTGCCAAGCATTCCTCTGTGCTGTTCTTCAGCATGGCCGATCTGACCAACATCGACCCCATGTACCAGTACTCGCTGAACTGGTTCGTCAACCTCTACGGCAACTCCATCAAAGACAGGTGGGTGGTTCACGTGCAGCTTCGTGCATTGAGATCAACTCTGCTGTGCATACTGTAAACACAAGCTTAAAATCACACGGATGTGCCATGTACACACGTAACAAGTAATACGATATGTTTTATTGTACTGTAAGAATATCTGACTGAGCCCTTTACTCATTCACCAGAGATCAAGCTACATTTAAAATTTCAACAGAGGACAAACTCTGAAATCTAATGTTAACTATTAGCTCCTCTCCAACTCTTTGTGTTGTGTGTTTTCTTCATCAGTGCAAAGTCCAACGACCTGCCGAAGAGGCTGAAGATCCTGGTCAATCACTTCACCTACAACCTGTACTGCAACGTGTGTCGCTCCCTGTTTGAGAAGGACAAGCTCCTCTTCTCCTTCCTCCTCTGCGCCAACATACAACTGTAAGCGTTCACGATCCCGCGGGACACTGGTTGAGATTTGATTTCAGAATTAAACCAGATTCTCGTATTGAAAATGAAATACGTGACGTCTCATATTGATATTTGCATTCAGGGAAAAGAAGAACATTGAGTACTCGGACTTCATGTTCCTGCTGACTGGAGGAGTCGGGCTGCAGGCCGCCGTCCCCAACCCCGACCCCAGCTGGCTCCAGGACAAAAGCTGGGATGAGCTACTTCGAGCCAGTGAGCTGCCAGGACTACAGGGACTAAGGTAAAGAGCGCAGAGCCCTTCTTTTTCATTCGTTATCTTCGTCCTTTAGTTTATTATGAATGACGTCTGACCACTGGAGTTAAACTTGGCTTTCTTTACTCCACAGTGAGGCCTTCATCAAGAGTCCAGGGGACTTCAAGACTATTTACGACAGCAAAGAGCCTCACAACACTCCCCCGCCTGCACCGTGGTGTGAACAACTCAACGGCCTGCAGAAAATGATCATTGTTCGGTGTCTCCGTCCGGACAAGATGGTGCCGACCGTGACCAAGTATGTGGCCGGCGAGCTGGGGAAGAAATACGTGCAACCGCCTCCCTTCGACCTGAGTAAGAGTTACCTGGACTCCAACGCCACCATCCCGCTGGTGTTTGTGTTGTCTCCCGGAGCTGATCCCATGGCCAGTAAGTCGGACTTTACCAAAGTTAATGTCATACATATATCATGAATGCTTTCATTTTAATGCTAAACCCCGAAAATCTCTCCACAGGCTTACTGAAGTTTGCCACTCAGAAGGGAATGGATGGGGTCAGGTTCCAGTGCATCTCTCTGGGTCAGGGCCAGGGCCCCATCGCGGCTAAGATGATCTCCACAGCCATGAAGGAGGGGGCGTGGGTGTGTTTACAGAATTGCCATCTGGCGGTTTCCTGGATGTCCACCCTGGAGAAAATCTGCGAGGCCTTCTGTGAGTCAACTTGCAATCCGGACTTCCGCCTGTGGCTCACCAGCTACCCTTCACCCAAGGTAAAGCACTGTGCATTGCATTAAGAAGCAATACAGAGATCTCATCTGAGTGGAGTCCTGAAGAAACACTTTGTGTCTGGTTTCAGTTTCCAGTGACCATCCTGCAGAATGGAGTGAAGATGACGAACGAGCCTCCTACAGGACTGAAGCTCAACCTGCTTCAGTCCTACTTGACGGATCCTCTTTCTGACCCCGAGTTCTTCAATGATACCGAGAAGCACCAGGTGAGCTGAGGGTCATTTTTTTTAGACACAACAGGTTTCTGCATTTCCTCATTCAATGTGTCAGGAACAGGCTGTTCTCTGACTCTTGGATTTCTCTTTCAGACTTGGGGGAAGCTCCTGTACGGACTGTGCTTCTTCCATGCACTTGTTCAGGAGCGGAAGAAGTTCGGCCCACTGGGCTGGAACATTCCCTACGGCTTCAACGAGTCCGACCTGCACATCAGCATCAGGCAGCTACAGGTATTCAAGTCAAATCAACTCAAATCATATCAAATTTGCCTCATCGGGCTCAACAATCTGTAAATGTGCCGTCCTCTGCCCTTAGAGATTCAGTGGCTGCGTCTCTACCTTTACAACAAATATGATTTTCTGTTTCAGCTGTTTGTGAATGATTACGACGAGGTGCCCTTCGAGGCCATCCAGTATCTGACCGGGCAGTGCAACTACGGCGGCCGTGTGACAGACGACTGGGACCGGCGCCTCCTGGTGACCATCTTGGCGGACTTCTACAACAAGGATGTCATCGTGAAATCTAACTACTCCTTCTCACCTAGTGGACATTACCTTGCCCCGCCAACATCGGACTATAATGGCTACATCAAGTTCATGCAGGTAAAACCACTTGATTCATTTAAACGTGTTTATTTAATTTCTACAAATACCGCAGTGTCCAGCCGACTTAGTAACAACACCTTCCCTCACATTCCCGTGTGCTAGGCCCTTCCATCCGGCCAGCAGCCAGAGGTGTTCGGGATGCATGACAACGTGGACATTTCCAAAGATCTCCAGCAGACAAAGTTGCTGTTCGATTCCCTGCTGCTCGCCCAGGGTGGTGGCGCCAAAGGAGGAGCTAGCTCCGGGAGCGACAACGCACTCTACGACATCGCAGATGATATCCTTACCAAGGTTTGGATGATATGACGAAGGTTATAAGATGATGTCCTCCTTGTTCGCCATGTTAGTGGCCATGCTCACGGACACCTGTTTAATGTTTGTGCCCCACAGCTGCCGAGTAACTTTGACACGGAGGAGGCTCTGGCCAAGTTCCCGGTGCTCTACGAGGAGAGCATGAACACCGTCCTCGTCCAGGAGATGGAGCGCTACAACACGTACGTTCAAACAGCTCCGTGTCGGAACTTCGCGAAGAACAACACATTTATCAAACATGACTTAATTGCTATTTGTTCCCCCGCTCCGTTAGGCTGTGCGTTGTGATCCGCCGGAGTCTACAGAACGTGCTGAAGGCCCTCAAGGGTCTGGTGGTGATGGACGCGGAGCTGGAGGGCATCGCCAGCAGTCTGGCTGTGGGCAAGGTCCCAGAGCAGTGGGCCAAGCGCTCGTACCCGAGCCTCAAACCCTTGGGCAGCTACATCCTTGACTTTCTCTCAAGGCTGAAGTTTCTGCAGGATTGGTACGACAGCAACAAGCCCGACGTGTTCTGGCTGTCCGGGTTCTTCTTCACGCAGGCCTTCCTTACCGGTGCTATGCAGAACTACGCCAGGAAATACAAAGTCCCCATCGACCTGCTCACTTTCGATTTTGAGGTTAGACGACACACGCTTACTGATGGTTTCTTCTCCGACTCAAAGATCCGCTCACACATCTCATCTCATTCCTCACAAGGCACTGACATGTTTCCATGATCTCTCAGGTTCTTCCCATCACTGAGTCCGACACGTACCCTGAGGACGGTGTTTACGTCAATGGGTTGTTTCTGGATGGAGCCCGATGGGACAAAGAAAGGTTCATACATACGTTTTTTAATATTTAGAATAATAGTTACTGTATGAAGACAAATCTTAACTGTTGTTTGTTCTCTATCCTCAGCGGAGTTCTGGATGAGCAGCTTCCCAAAGTCCTGTTCGACACGATGCCCATCATCTGGATCAAGCCCAGTATGTATTCAGACGTTCCTTCTTTCAAATCTCATTTTGTAAATTGGTTGCTCATCATTTTCTTGTCTCTCAGGTCAAAAGACAACCGACGACCCGGAGAAACTCTACATTTGCCCGATCTACAAGACGAGTGAGAGGAGGGGCAGCCTCTCCACCACAGGCCACTCCACCAACTTCGTCATCTGCATGACGCTGCCCACCAGCAAACCCCCCCAGCACTGGATCAAGCGCGGCGTGGCCATGCTCTGCCAGCTGGACGACTGAGCCCCCATCGTCAAAAATATAATAACAAAACTAATTGTACTTAATTGATTCTTGTTGTTCTGGGTTCGAAACCCTCATGGTTGCTGCACTAATTGTAAGTCAGCTGAATGAAATGTAATGTAATGTAATCACCACCATCATCATCATCATCATCATCATCATCATCATCACCACCTCTGTCGCCACTCTCCCTCTCTCGCCCCCATGTGATTGTGATTCAATAAAGAAATTCAATAAAAGAATTGAAAACTTTAACTGCAGATGTATGAAACTTTTGGAACAAACATTCTCTCGGACTCAAGGATGAACTGATTTAGATTTTGGAGATTTTAGTGAAATGACCTCAACACTGATGTTCGTGTGTTCGTGGCCTCTTGGACGTCTCCAGTCGGCCTTTAGGGAATTTCTTCATCCTCAGATTTAAGTTAAGGGGAAATTCTGGGGACAAATCAATGTCCCCAACATTAAACTTCACCATACATAAACAGGAACACAAATTAAAGGACGCAGCACAACAAACTGAACATTAAAATATTTATTTAGTAAAATATTTAAAATAAACAAAAACAAAACTACATAAAATTATACAGGGATGTTTAAAGTACCTAACTTTAATACATTGTCGCTTTCAACTAAAAATGATAATAAAGCATCATGATAAATAATAGTAGAATTTTTTGCATGTTTTCATTTATTTTTCCTCCCCCCCCCACGTTTTGAATTACATAAACTTTCAAGTTGTAAAATGCATCGCTACACCGTAATAAAAAAGTGCACACATGAAATTGAATACAGATTATTTTTTTGACACATCATTAAAAAGACACCTTGACTTTTAAAATCGTACCATATCTACAGTCACTTGTTAAAATTTGGCGGGAAATAAAAGGATGTTTTTTTTGGCACTTTGACCAATAATGGGATCTCATTCTTTTTCTATTCTGTGGTTTTGTTCGATTAACGTCAGCAGATTCTGTTGGTTTCAAGAGTGAAGGCTCACATTATTAGCTTTTTTCTTAAGGTAGCGTACGGGAAAATATAAACGTTTGTTCCCCACTGTCACAAATGGTCTGCACAGAAAAGTCTAAATGCCAAGGTATCCCTTTAATCGTTAAGAACCACTCGTCCCGTCCCTCTGATTGTGTAACAGTTTCTCTGTAAACAAATTAAGACACTGGAATGACGTACCGAGCTGCAGCACCTTCAGCCGCTCAGCTCCGTCTCAGAAACACCAACCAACTTTGAAGAGACACTCCTATTTACACTCGAGAATAAATTAATATTGCAATTTCTGTTTGTGTGTGTGTGTGTGTGTGTTAGTGTGTTAGTGTGTGTGTGTCTGTGTGTGTTCTCTTCATCTTCAGATGTCAAGCCTACGAAGACTCATTCTGCTGAAGGAATCTCTGTGGACAGAAAAATACAGACACAAGGTTTTTTAGTTACACAGCAAGAAAGATCAGATTTTCAACTCTGAAGTCTCGAGTCTCAAGTCTGGTGTTTTCACCAAATAACAAAAAACCATCTGAAGAATTCACTTTTTACTGAATTCTTATGTTTTCACCCCCCGTCAATTAGTTTCTTTGTTTTTCAGCAGGATTACGCAGAAATTGTTGTGTTTTTTGTTTTGTTTTTAAACATTTTTATGAATCTCAGAGAATAACTCATGGATCTTGATTTCCATATTTTGGGAACTGATTTCCATGAGTGTGTGAAATTTGGTGCAGATTCAAATAAAAAGTCCAGATCTAGTGAATTAGAATCTAGTTCCATAAGGGGTTAGAGGTTGTAGGGATCTGTATAATCAACTTCTGCAAGTGAAAATACAGAATCTGTAGACGAGGGTTAATATAGATTCCTAAGTATATATATATATATTTTTGTATTTCTATAGGAAAGAGTTCAACATCCTTCTTTTGCCTTGCAAGGCTCCCTTCATCTATTATATGTGCGCCCCCGTGTGGCGGTTGGTGGTAACTACAGTGACAGGAGGTTGTGGGCTTGTCTTTTCCTTGCTGACCATCTCCACTGCTCCGTCTATAAAGTGAAGGGTTCTACACCGGAACCCCCCCACATATTGGCTGTTGCCCCCAGAGGCTAATTCCTCTTCAGACGACAACCGAAGTGCACATCCGCTGATTTATTTTTCTTTTTTAAATACATCTCGAACAATTTCCTGGTATCCGAGAAATTCAATAAAAACAATAAAAGCGTATGAATGATAGAAACGAAACATTAACATCTCGAAATGTGTCAAACTACCTGGTCAAGCTGTCCGTTTGCTGCATGATTTTACAAAAGCAAAAGCAAAGGCGGGTTTAATGCAACATACAAAGCATATTATCTACACACTCACACAGACACACACACACACACACACACAGACAAAGTTCGGTCACGTTCAGTCGTACCTGTGCGAGTTGACCTGCAGTACAGGTTTATAAAGCTGAGGGATCTTTCTGTTGATGAGCGGCTGCAGCGCCTCCTTCAGCCGGTGGTAGTTCCTCTCCAGCTCCCTCTGGTACTCCTTCTGGTCCGGACCAATCAGGCTCTTGTTTTTACGCAGGGCATCTTCACACCTTTGGAAAAGAAGAACCATCAAATACCTCGGCCTGGTAGATTCTCATGTACACTTTGTTTGCTCACATTAAAGGTTTCATCTAGAGGTAGTTAAGTTTAAATACATTTATTCATTTTTCAGCCAACTGTTGAATCACTTCTCAAACGAGACAGTAGGATAAACAACAGAACTATTCAGGAGACTGGGTGCAATGTGGATGTGACTCATCCACGATTTGATCGTTTTCAAGACATGTGACTGATGAACTACATTGTGATTCGTTGAAATACTGTCGGGAAAAGGCGAAAAGCATTAAGGGAAATACAATGTGTTTGTTTTGTTAGCACTCTTAGCCGGCAAAAAAGTTTTCCATGCAGCGTTTCAGACAATGGCTGACGATCGAGGAGTAGAAAGTCATTTTTTGGTAATTCTTCCAGCTCCATTCTACCCTGTTAATTGGTTAATTACGAGGTCATTTTATCATTATTTCCAGATACAGAGCTCATCGTTGTTGAGATGAAACTGTGTTTCCCTACAAGACGCAGTGAACAGTTATATCATGACACATCCACAGTACCTCTTGGTGAAGTCTTTGAAGCAGAGCCGAAGCTTATTGTGGTGTCTGTACAGTTTGGGGTCACTGGGGATTTCTGACAGGAAAACCTGGGCCACCTCCAAAGGACCCTGAGGTTAAAACAAAACATCTGATCAGTCACCTACAGAACAGCATTTGTAGTATTATTGGAATTCAGGACTATATCTTTCAGACAAAACTGGCATCTTGAGACTTTACCTGGTTGACCGTTGTACCAACGGATCCCTGCAGGACCATCTGCAGCATCTTGGCATCAGAAGGGTCCTGGTGGGTGGCGAAGGCCAACTCCTGAGTCTTCTTCTGCATGTCCTCTATCGCCACCTCGATGGGTGTGGAGATAACCTGAAAAGTGACGGTTCACAACAAGATTTGGACGAGCTACTCCCTCACTTTACCCCCCCGATTTCACATGAGTCGTGTTTTTATGCTAACTGTAAAGAAACAAAATAAAGACAGTGTTTCTGAGATCTAGCTGATAAGCCTTCACTTGCCTCCTCTTTGTGGATGATGTTGATCCGTGTCTTGATGTAAGGGAAGGCGTGGGAGGTGGTGAGGATGGTCTTGCGTTTGTACTGTTCGTGCAGATCGCCGTGCGCCCGCCCGTCCAGGGTGAAAGGCGTGCAGTACACAAAACGCCGCAGGTTGTAGTTCTTGTCAAAGTAGGTGATGCGGTCCTTCATCTCGTACGTGTCGAAGTACGGCTCCACATATGTGATCTGGATAAAGGCCTGCGGGAGGAAAGATGGTTTGAGAAGTTAAAAGTCCATTTAAAATAAACTTTCTATTCTTTGTAGTAGGTCTAACAACTTGTTTCGTTTGTTGCTCATTTGAAATCACTATGAGCAGCCACACTGGTCGACACCGACCTTGTTTGGATCCAGCTTGCACTTGTCCACCGGGTTGGAGTCTTTAATGACTTCTACCTGCTCCTCTCCAAATCGCTCCCCATAGAAACCCTGAGAGGAAATACAGCACAAGGGCCTCGTTAAGTTTTAATATAAGACTAACAACACACATATCCAACAGGTAAAGATTATAGAAAAGAGTTTGAATTAAAATTGTGGCATCAAAACATGGATTTGGGGTCTTAGTAAATATTATTGGAACATCATATAACTTACAAATAACAGCTTTTACCGCCGCATTTATGATGTTATGATGTCATTTCCAGGTATTTACCTCGAGCCTGTGAGAGATCTCGGCCAGCTTCGTGATGGCCGGCTCTTTGTACACAAACTCCTGCTCGTCCAAGTCGCCGAATTTTGAACCGTAAATTCCGACTCTGAAGTACGTACCAAACATCCTCTTCCCAGTCTGAGAGCAGAGGGAAATTAATATTAGTGCTGGAATTAATGTCCATTACATCAGTTTTTTTAAAATCAAGACTACAAAGAAGTCAAAATGAAAAGCTTGGAGGTATAAAAAGTCATCGTTCAAATCAGACACAGTGAAAAACCATAAAACCATAAACTTTAGTTCAGCGTCTGTATCGTACACAGAAGTAAAGGAAGAGAGAAACAGCCGCAGTTCATTCAGACAAATATCAGGAGCAGCAGCAAGTGTCGTAATCTGCAAACACAACCAACATGGATAAAATAGATCGTAAATAAAGATGGACGACATGATCACTCCTCCAAAAGTGAAGCCAAATCGTCTTGATCACCCCCTGGTGGCTGTCTGATATACAGGTCATAACCCCCACCTCCTTGTTAGTGGATGGGACATGGGTCAAACTAAAAAGTCAAAGTAAATGTTAATGGTTTCTGTCATTTTAAGATAGTTCTTATCACACTGATGTCAAGTTTTATTTTTCTGTTGAGTTTGATTTTCATTAGTTATTTAATGCTCTAAAACAAGGTGAAATGTCATGATTGACAGCTGAGACTGGCTCATGATTGGTCGAGAGTGTGCAGGACCTAGATGACTCCAAATGACAATAAAAAAGCAAGATGGCCGCACCTGTATCCAGGAAGTTTTGGCTTCACTTTTGCACAATAGGAGGAAGAGGAGACACGTAGTCCATCTTTATAAACAGACTATGATAAGACCTTCGTTACATCACTTTGATGAACATTTAGCTAACTCTGCTCAATCTGTTGCAACAGTGAAAACAAGTGTTCTGAGAAACGTTGGTGGAAATAAAGTGTCAGACGGAAAACAGCCACAAGGAGCTCAACAAACTTCAGATTTCCATCCATACACACGAGTCAATGTCCCACAGGAAGTAACCGACTCCACATATTTACATCCACTGCAAAAGTGGCACTTTTTTACAAGGCTGATATTTCTCTTCTGTAACTGTAGAGCAGATGAAAGACAGACAGGTGCAGTGTGTCACCTCAAGACATCCGACAGAGAGATCCAACGATCAACAGGAAATAACAGCCTATTTAAAATCACTCCTTTGAGAGCAGAATATCTGACATATCAGACATGAACTCTGCACAATTGGGTTCAGAATTCCTTCGGAGTTTGTCATTCACATATGCACTCGACACAGATTAAATACATTTATTTTTTTTATAAATTACTGACAGAGCCGTTAACAACTGTAAAAAATGTGTGTGTGTGTGTGTGGCTGTGTAGCAGGAGACATGGGCAAGCTGAGGACAATTTCTTGTGAAAGATAATGAAACCCTCCGACAAGGTTTAGGGCAAACCTTCCCAAATAAAGAAAAACCACCTCATGTGCTGATTTCAAAAGAAATTTAAGCAGTAATTTAAGAAGCCCTGAAAACTAAGGAACTTACCACAAGACACAATTAAGTTAAGTGGGAAGGAAGGGTCGGCAACCGGGGAAATCAAAAAGGAGAAAACAGAACAAATTTTAATCAGGATTTGGTTCCTCCGGAGAATTTCAAAAACAACACAAACTAACACACAACAGCAAACGTATATCTATTGATTTTAGAAAAAGAACATGAACTGATTGTGCGGGATCTGGACCATGCAAAGGCAGGCAGTTACAAGAGAAAAGACAAGTGAGATAATAAAGATCCACAACCGTCAGAAACACACCATGCACCTGCAGTGCATTCGCAAAAAGAAACAAGGAGGCGTTCTTTCCAATTCATGCAACAAAACACGAAACTCTGGTGTTAATACTGTTAACAAAAGAACAGAATGGATGAAAAATAAACCAGGGGTCGATTTAGTTTGAGCTATTAAAAAGAAAGGTGCAAGAATACAAACTAATCAAAATCAAAAGGGATAAATCAAGAAATCTTGAGATGAACCCTCTTGGGGAAAAAATATCATTGCCTCTGGAATTTAGATTGTAGCTTCGACCCAATGCAAGTTTACACCTTGTGTTTTGAAAGGATTATTCAATTGTGTATGTGGAAAAGAATGATCCATGCCAGGAGCAGGGAGGCTGACAGATAGAAACAGTGCACTGAAATCGAGCCCTGTGGTTGAGGATGAGATGAGATGAGGTGTGACAGTCGGCAGTGCCAGTCAATGACACACCAACAGACAGACAGGAGATGCAGATGGGGAAAAAGGTGCGGATTGTGCGAGTGATGCATTCACTGAGACTTTTGTCATTAGTGTCACACACTGTGGCTCCCATGCACAGCCTGACAACACTGTCACGTAGAAAAAACAAGCTCCTCTTGCTCAGAGGAGGAAGGTGAGAGGAAAACAGGTCTTGCTGCTGGGCACAGCAAGTGCCCCCAGTGGCGGGGCAGACACATGACATTGTCTGCAGGTGTTAATGGAGTGGATGTATGTAACAAAGCGAAGAGAGTAACAGAATGCCCACTGCTGGCAAATAAAAAGATGAGTGTGAATAAAAAATGCAAGTACAAAAACAAAACAAAACGTGAGCAGGGCCAAGCAGGAACCGATAAGCCACCTACCTCCCAGCCAGTACTCTGTGTGACAAAGAGAATACAGGACATGTGAACAAAGACACACAAACACCCCCACTCGCACACACACTTCCCGTGTGGCACGACACACAATGTTACGGCAAGGACAATGGGATCTTCAATGAGATAAATCCAGGCTGTCGAGCTGGAGAACAGAGCAACTGACCTCAAGATATGAAAAGGTACTTTTACTAATTTTTTTTCTTTTACAGGTGTTGTTTGAGAGCCGTTGGTCTGATCACCAGATGACTGTAACCCAGCCCACTTGACATTTGTCAATACGAGTCACACAACTTGCCCAAAAGAACCCAACAGGAGTCTCTTCCCCACCTCATGCATCCTTAGTTTCATACTTCACAGCTATAAATACAGCATGCAAAGTATATGAATACATATATAAATACAATAGAATCAAAATGACCATAATGAGCCCATGCAGAAAGGGCGATCTTTTCATAGGAATAAATAAAGCATCAGATCTGGGTCACACTGACATAAAAAATACTTTTCTCATTTGGCTCTTGTAAAAATCCAGCAGCAACTTTACAAATAAAGCTACGGGAACCTACTGTGAAAGCGGAGATATACACCGTGTGTGTGTGTGTTTACCTGGTGAACTATTTTCCCAAAGGCTTCCTGTAGTTTACCATGAATGGTCGACAGCTTTTTTGCATCCCTGTTGGCTTCGTGGACGGGGATCAGTACCTTGTATACTTCGTTTACTGCCTCGTACATGCCAGCCTGGAAACAAGAGCAAGAGACATGTTAGTCATTTTATCAAAATAAAAAAGAGAAGAAACTCCATCTCAGCATCCATCCGTCTAAAGAAGCATTCTACTCCACCTCCACTTCTTACCATGGAGAAGGAGGCGGCAGCCTGCTCCAGGAGTCCTACCAGACCGATCTCAGTGAAGTACTTTCCTGAGCAAATGCCCTCTTCATCCGGTGACACCACGTCATCAGAGACTGCAGATTCCTCCAGCACGTTGGAGGAAATGTTCTGGGATGCCAATACAAACAAACACCTGAGCAAAACATTTCTTGGACCAAGTAGTTATGTAGATTCTTTCAGGGGATAGGCTTATGTACAAACATTATAACTAGAACTGGCCTCACCTGGAAGGTGACGCAGCCCACAGGCAGATACTTGCGGTCCTCCAGCATGCTCAGGTATTCTGCAACCAGAGCAGCGCTGTGCACAAGACACTGGGCAGCCTCGGCGTGGTTATTCCTCTCGGAGTGTTTTCCAGCCATGTTCTGGAGCCATGTCAGTCTCAAGTCTGGAGAGGTCTGGTAACCCTTCGCAATCCTGGATTCAAAGACACAGACAGACTTAAAGGTGCACAAATAACAAAATAACCATGATCATAGTGCAGACACATGTTGTAAGTATCAAAAAGGGCAGTTGTTTGAGTGCAAATGTATTCTGTACCTGTACATGAGATCTATCAGCATCTCAGGATCTTCCTGGTGCTCCTTCATCTTCACTGTGTCAGAGAGGATCATGTGCAGGTTAAACACAAGGTCCTGGACCTGAAGAAATAATAAAATAAGAATGAGAGACATTGAGTCATGAAACAGCCCAGAGTTTATCTCACAATCTGATAGATGTTGAACAAACAGCTCGAGGGAAGCAGCAGTACCTGGTCTGGGAACGTGGTCTCCCTCAGCTCCAGGTCCTCCTCTGCGTATGTGAGGATGGTCTTTAGAGAGCGACGCAGGAACTCCTCATTGAAATTCTGAGAGGTTCCCACGAGCGAGGAAAGAGACATGGTCACCTGCATCTTTACTCTCGCAAAATTCTGAAAAAGGGACCAGAGAGACAAGCAAGGATTGAACAAATGATATTTTGTCAAGACCGACTAACGAAGCTCTGTGCAGAGCAGACGGCCCTTCTCCCTTATAACCTCCTTTCTTTAGGTGTGTGTGTAAAGTCTGGCTGTACTAGAACAAAGGAAATGATGCATGCACAAGTAATTGGGCCTAAATTGAGTGAATGATTGCAGCGTTTTGGGTTTGTACTAAATTTGTTGATGGAAAGTGAATGAAAATAGAAATAACTTGATACAAGACACTTCTCAATAGCTGAGAAGTGGCCAACTTACAATAAGTTTGTTATTGATATGAGCTGATTTGATTTTAATAGCTGTGTTTTAAGTGATCAGATCAATCTGAACGCTCTGTTCCTCTGAATGTACTTGTGCAGAGGAGGTTATTTCTGGAAGAATGTTACATAGAGTCTCTGGTGCTTGACGACCTCCACAGATACACATTAGTAGTGCTATGAAAGTTAAACCACATTGGTTGTAAATGTTTACTTTTGTACTCACGTTGCCTATTTCAAAGTTTTGCCTCATGAGGAGGTAGAGAGAGGCGCTGGCGTGGGCCCTGATGGTGCTGATGCTGCTGCTGCAGCTCCTCAGGAGTCTCAGGCACAGGTCAGCGCACTGCTCCGTCTCCTCCTCGAACAGCAGCTCAGGAAACTACGCAAGCAGAGAGAAATATGCTCACATTTGCAAGAGTCCTGTGAGAAACTGTCACAATGAAATGAAATAAGAGCACAACTTAAAAGTCCAGTGGTCTGACCTTAGACACCAGCGCCCTCTGTGTGGCAAAACAGTGCTGGAGGTAGAGGGCGCTCTGGTTGCAGGCCATGCTGTGCAGCAGCACCTTCAGCACCCCACCCAAGATGCTCTCCTTGGACTCAGTCACTGATACCGTCTGGAGGAAGAGGGACACATATGCAGCCTGAGTTAATTTATGCTCAAGACTATAACACTGATATCAGCATTTTTGCATGTTTGTATTTTGTATACCTGCACAACGATCTCCAATGTGTCAAGAATAATTATGTTGGCCTCTGTTGCAAGGTTTCCATCAATAAGTGCTTCGTGCTCCAACTCTGCCCTGGTCCTACAATTAGGAAGCAGATGACGAAGTTAAACTAAATCATTACCAACTCAAAGTAGCGATGCTGATGATTTATCCTTGAACGTTGCACCAGTTTCCTCCCACCAAATTCAAACCAGTGCTCATAATCATGAACAGTGTAAAAGAATTTGAATAGAAGAAAAACAATATGAGCTGAGAGGGACCTCAGCCAGTCCTCCCCTTTTTAATACAGTTTACATACAACACAAGCACAGAGATGATTTATAATTAATATAATTTATTTGTATTATATTATGTATATAAAGATGAACCATGCTTCTCCATGTCCTCCTGCTGTCCAGAAATGAAGCTCAATACCCTGGATACAAACGCCAATATCTTGTGCATGTGTTGCTGCACAGTAGCGATCGTGGAGTGGGAGCAGGAGAGAAATTTGTTTGACGTGTACTTAGTGTGGTCCGTCTCCCATCCATTAACATGGAGAAGGCAGGATTTATGACCTACGCTGCAGCCAGACACCAGGTGGCGATCAAGATGCTTTGGCTTCACTTTTGCGGAGCAGTCATGTCGTCCATCTTTATATACCGTCTAGGATTTTAAGCCAGCGATTAGCTAAGCTGCTGATTGTACATGGAACACTAGGGTTAAATGTTGTGTTTTGAGATATCGTTGGAATCTATCTCCCTTTCATGTTATACAAATAATCAATGACAAACAATGGCTACAGCTAGAATTGTCTTGTTTTTTTTCTCCAGCAGCAACCACAGAGACACACGAGTCAGAATCCCCAAAAACAAGAAGCACACTGGTTAAAAAAGCAAAAACAGACCCACTGCAACCACTAGCAACCCTGAGACAGACACGGTTACCAGGACAGAGGGGCTGATGGGACGAGAGGGGAGATGGGGGGGGTTCAAGGGTCAGAACCAGGATCGGGGGGGGTTTCTGTTGGTGCATTTATATGCATGTGTAGACTTAAGAGAGTTAAAATGGAGAAGAAGTTAATTTATAGCATGGCTGCGTCAGTGTCAAAAATAAAAACAAGGAAATAGTTTCTATAACTTGTTCAAAGCCAAGTTCATCAGGAGGAAATCTAATTCAAAAACTTCATCAACTTTTTGTCCATTTTAACTTTCTATCCACATGCATGAAAATACATTATAAACCATGATCTTAAGCAGGGGGGGGGGGGGGATTCAAAAGGAGCACACTGCAAATGTGGACCATACAATACCTGACTGATCTGTGACTCCTACATAAACACACAGCGACACGAGAGAACAAATGGAAATTAACAGAAAACAAAGTCTGGAGCTGAATTTACAAAAGAAAAGAAAAGATAATAATTTGTCATTATTTGACAAAGAAAAAGCTTAAAAATTGTGATTTAAACATCTGTAATTAATGGTCAAATGTGGAAATTCTCTGTTCCTATGTAAATCCAGCAAAACATAGAAAATAAAAATGAATTGGCTGTGATGACATGATGTATATTACAAGACGGATGTGACAGAGATACTCAGTTGAAAGGATTAATGAAGGATCATTTTCACATCTTCTAATTAATTAAAAATGGATTAATGTGGAGCCGTTTACAAACGTTTACACACCCAAAATCGGATCTGTGTGTTTTTTCATTGGAAAAAAAAACACAACACATCTTCAGTAATTATTTAGCTCAGGTTTCTTTGTGGTATCTTGAGCTGTTAAAATAAGAATCAGGGAGGAGAGTGTCAAAAAGAACGTACTTGTCCATCCTCTCGCTGTTTTGTCTCCAGTGGGTCATGTCCTTCCTCCATCGAAGGTTCTCCTGACTTCCAAACGCACTGCCAGATGGACTCCGCTCTAAATAATGGAGAAATGGTTATTCGTTTTTTTATTATTATTTATTTTAATTTTATTTATACATGGTTCACTCTGTATCTGTATGTGCATGTCTGGGGCGTGCGCCCTCTCACCAAGCTGTCCCCGGCTGCGCCGCACCATCTCCTGTCTGGCCCCGATGCTGCCCAGTATGGCCTCTTCCAGCTTGGCCTTCATGTCTTTGGACTTTTTAAAGGTCAGGCTGTTCATTCGCTCGAACGCCTTCTTCCCCTGCATGGTGAACACAACATGGGCCTTGTATCCATAAGGTGGAGGGTGAATGAACGGACAGAAAATGCAGGGAAAAGCGAGGAAGTTATTGGCAGCACGGCACTCAGCAAGCAAAGCAAGTTAGAAGCACGAGAGCAACTGTGCGAGAATTACAAAGCAATCACCAAAGGACTAGCAAAGCAGAAAGAGCTAAGGATAACAATTAAGTAAAGGATTAACACTGATTATGGCAGAGAAAGTAGTGAGCTTGTATGAATTGGTATTTAAACATCTCAAGTGTATAGTATTATAACAGCTCAAAGGATTCTCTATTTGTTAGAATATAAAAGAAGAAACTACACTAAATAGGGAGGAATACTCTGTACTGCTTGTTTCCTTGACAACAACAGAGTTTGATAGGTCCATCTTTTCAGATAATCAGTGAGTGTCACTATAGATGTTACCTTGTATTCGAAGCAGGAGACACAGAGGTAGAGAAGGTCCAGCAGGCGGTTGAGCTGAGACACCGACAGGTCTGTGAACCACTTCTGCAACACCATCTCGTCGGCGTTCTTCAGCACCCACAGCAGACAGATGAGCAGACTGCGACTTGATTCGGCCGAGAAGGTTCCGTGCTGACGACTCGCCTGGAGAGACGAAGCAGGGGTCGGTAATTAATACAAAAGTTTGTTTGAGATGTACAAACATACAGTATTGCACCATCTTACACACAACACGTCGCAAACTGTGATTTACCTGCGAGTTGAGCAAGAAGCTGCTTGGTCGGGAAATTGGTGATGGGGTGGAAGTGCCTGCTATCGCCATGGCAACAGTTTGGCTGATTATACTGTTGCCCTCTCCCTCGGCCTCCTCTCCAGTGCTGCCCGCCGCTGCCCCCTGGGGACAACCTGGCCGACCCCACTGGTTATGGGACTCTAGTGGCCAAAAAGAAGGAGGGAAAAGAATAACACACCCAACCAGATAAGTAGCATTAGAGACAAAATATAAGAACAATGGAATAAACTTCTAGGTCCCGCTCTCATTATATATGAACATGACATCAAAAGCTATTTGTGTGGGACCAACACACCTCACAATGTAACTTATAAAGGAGGTAAAGAAGCAAAACAAAAAAAAACTTCTGTTAAATGATTGTATGTTCAAAGCTTTGCTCCTAATCTACCTGTGAAGTCGTGGAGCTGTGGTAGCGTTTCCATGATGATACCGATCAGAGGCAGGTAGAGCATGGCGACCCGGGCCTTGACCTCTGGATCTGCATAGCGGGGGTCAGAGTCGTGGCTGGACAGGAGGTTATGGACGACACTCACGACTTTCTTATGTAGACCAAACATCCTGAAAAAAAATGAAGGACAAAAGAGAAATGTCTAGTTTGTATCAAACAAGGACAGTGGGTGAGAGGGAGCATGAGAAGCTGTTCACATTAAGATACGGCTGGATAACCATAACTCACTCCCATGCACTTATTTACAAGTCACTATGCATACAGGCTTATCTCTCTCCAACAGATTCAGAGGCTCTAAACAAAATCTCTTTTCCTTTCTCTAGAATAAAAAGTTTATTGGGGCGACACATACAGACACGATGACACCCATCGATTAAATGTAATTCTGATCCTAAAGCTCCTACCAGAACTTCTCTCATGTGAAGTTTCAATCCACATCATACTAACCCCTCATTCTCTGGGTCCAGTATCACCGACAGCTCAGAGAGCACCAGTCCAGCCAGATAGTGTTGCTCTCTGAAGGGGACGGACAGCTCAAACATGTTGGCTATCTTCTGGTCCTGGACATGTGTGGAGAACCCAGAGCTCTGTGACGAAGAAGAGAAGTTACAGACAACAATCAAGACGGACGCCATTAAATGTACAGTTTGTAACTTTGGTTTTTCCTCTGTCGTTTGTTATAGTTAGAGCTTGATGTAAATAGAAGGCGACCAGAATGATTTTTGATAATGTAAGTGCACAAATCAACAAAATATATAACATAGTTTTAGTTGTTTTGAGATATTTTAAAGAAGAATTGCTACATGCTATATCTTTAACATTTTATTTCATGAATATTTTTACTCCAACTAAAACTAGCCCTCTTTCTGTCTTTCTTTAGAGAATATTTAAGACTAGCGAAAAACAATGATGATGTACGACTTCTCTCCATTTCTCTCCGTCTGACCTGTGACGTTGCTGAGGACACGGAGGGGGAAGGGGAGGCCGGCGGTGTCAGCAGGCTGCAAGGCAGATTGAGGGTGACATAGTGTTCATGGCTGCAGACGATTCTCAAGAAATCCAGCCTCAAAGACTCCAGGTTGGGGTTCTGCAGAGTGTAAAGCTTTGTGGACACCTGGAGAGAAGGAACAATCCACATGAATCATTTTAAAACTGAAAAATGCATCCAAACACTCATTAGTCTTCGATATATTCTTAGTTCTGTGTATTGCTTGACTTAAAAATCGTAAATTGAACACAAAACTCATGAATGAACATTAAACAGCTTTCAATAAATACCTATACTGAAAGGAACTAAATTGAAATCTTGTTTTTTTGGGGGGGAGCAGTATATTATATTCTGCACACGTCTGTTCATCAGTACACATCTACTTTCTCTTCTCTTGGGTGTTTTCTAGAAGTGCATTATTATGCATCATAAAAACAATTAAAATAAATATATGAGAGACATTAGGAAATGTACCTGTTTCCAGTATGCCCTGATGAGGGTGAAGACGAAGCCTCGGTCCATCACTGACAGCAAGTCATTGAGAAAGAAAGCCAGACTCGTGTTTAGTCTCTCCACGAGCTCCAGGTCCTGAATGAATAAAGAGTTGGAGAAGATGAAGATGATTTCTTCTTTAGTAGATTGTATAAAACCAATGAAAAACAAATGGGACAATATGGATCATCTCTTGGCTTCAAATATGTTGTGCCACACAAAGCCAGTATTCTCTTTAATAATACTTTGAAAGGACTAATTTGCAAAACTGAGAGACCCCCTGACGTCCCTTGTATGCACTTAGTCTATATAGTGCCACAACATCCCACAGATTCCATCCCCATTGGGAACCCTCTGATAGATATTTGATCGGCTCATTAGTTACCTTCTGGAAGCGAGAAACAACGTCCCCGGCGATGGTGCTGACCAGGGCTGTGATGTCATCCATAAAGCGTTCTGGAAAGCGGTTCTTCCTGGGCGACTCGAGGCGCTCGGTGAAGTAAAGGTGGTGGATGATGCTCTTCACCTGTGGTCAAGGTGTTCATTGGGATACAACGTGAGATATTGTATTTCACATAAATCACATTTCCTGTGTCGAGACTGTTTCCTACCATGAGTTCAAAGAAGAACCAGGCCTGCTGTAGAGCGCCCTCCCGGACGCTCCCGCTGCTCACCACCCACTGGAGCGCCAGCTCCTCGTGGAAGAGCTGAGACGGGAGGGAGAAGACAAAAGAGGTTGAGAGGGACAGAGAGGGAGAGGAAAACAGGAAGCAAAGGGGCCAGAAAGATAGAAAGAGTGTGAGGCATTAGAAAACCTATCACTACAGGTGGGTCTACATGTATAAACTGAAACAAGGTTCCAAAATGTGTATTTACAAATGGGGGATTGGACTGCACGCCCAAAACTGAAAATTTGGTTAAAGACAAAGTGAGGTTAGGTTTTTACAAATCAGGTAACAAAATATTTCTTAACAATTACTAAACATAATCACAACATTTAAACCTCTTTTTTTCTCTCAGAAATGAAGAAAGAAATCAAACTTACCACCATGCAAATTGAGATGTGTGAATACATTTTCTATTATATATATATTGTATATAGAAATTCCTGTCTTTTGCATGGAGAAAGAATTCATTCTTCTTCATTCCTTTCAAGTGTTCGGCAATAACATTTATCTCGGTGTGCATTGTTGTGCAAAACCAGCATCAAACACAGTCTGGCTAACACACTGGGAAGTCTTCCTTTATCTTGTTGATACACTAAATGCGGGAAGTGGACAATAATTAATCAATATCCACATTTTAAATCTATATATGATGCAAGTGCTGCATGTATTTACTAGAAACGTTATTTCTACTTACTATTGCACAGCAGAAACAACTGAGCAAACCTCATTCCCTGCAGAGGGCAATGAAAAGCATTTGAAAGATGTAGGTGAAAAAACTAATAAGCTAATGTTAGGCCAGATCTTAATATGAGGAAACTCCTTAACAAATTGTTTTCTAGTAGCTAACTAGCTAACAATAGCCACATGTGTGCATCCTTTGTACTATGTTATCAGTGACTGAGCTAATGAATGAAGACTTCCCAGACTACGTGTATACAACTACCTGTAACACACAGTCAGCGTTAGCCAGACCGAGACCACAACCAGCATTCGCGTCACATCACATCCAGCATTCGACAAGACTCCACGACCACCAAATACAACATCAACCAACCAAGAGGCTCACATCCACAGACAAGACAGGTGAGGAGGCGGAAAACAGAGGTGGGCGGGGTTTGGCTCCTCCCCCAGCGCGAGTGGCTCTACCTTTTTTGTGGGCAACCGTCCTGTTAAAGTTTGCAAGAAACTGGTGCTCTCAGTGTGCGAAGACATGCGATTGCCACAGCGCTCCATGGCCTATGGGTGGAATGAATGGAACGGTGACAACAAGGTTAGTGGAGGAGCAACGAGGTGAGGGTTGCCCCTTTTTCCCTCAGCACAGAGAAATGTGTCTGCTGGGTTTCACACACACACACACACACACACACACACACACACACACACACACACACACACACACACACACACACACACACACACACACACACACGCACGCATACCTGTCACACATGAAGACAAAAAACAGTAAGACACAGGACCGGGTTATAACACTCAAGTGCATAGACCCATAATCTATAACAGCACAACACATCTGTATGTTTTGAATTTCCTAAACGAGGGATGCAAAATTGCTGCAGAAAGTCATGAGATCATATGAGGAAATAAGAATGATTCATTTTTCTTGATGCAACAAACATTGCTTAAACATTTGCTATTCTGCATCCCTCAAGTTGAAAACATTACTTCAGAAACATAAAAACATTCGACAGTATCAAAACTAATAATATTGGTTAAAAAAAACTAGCATAATGTTCAATTGCAGGAAAAATTCAAATCATGTGAGCTGTCGATGTAAGAATGTTTAATTTAAAGTGGGGATTTTATGATTTCAATATGCTGAATTAACTTTATCTTTAATCCTCGGAATTCAAAATCTTGCATGTGTAAGATAGTAAGTAACAAAGGCTTATGTCATGACAACTTAAAAGAGGACATAACGTCATGTCGATGACAAGTGAAGCAGACAATGATCTCACACACACACAGATACACACACACACACACACAGATACACCATGCTGCAGTGACAGAGTGAATGCTATGTAGAGTTAGACGTCATGCAGGGATGCTAAGTGAGAGGGGGGGGGGACTATGGGGTTAAAGCAGTGAGAGTGAATAGTAAAAAATGAGAGAAGGAAATAAAATGAATGCAGAAAAGTTACTTCTCTGCTGGTGAAGATGATTTGTAACACAACCCTTTTTCTCCACCACTTACTTACTCACAAAAACACTGTCTTAGTTTTAGGTTTTTAGCAGCAACTGAGCAGTGTAAACCCAGAACAGCAGGTAAGCAGAAACAGAGGCCAACAATGTCCTAGAAATTATTTTTCCTATTCAAATCTGGCATTGCAAAATATGTGTTTTGCTGCAGGTAATGAGAAAAAGAGAGGTGTCAGGGATGATGAGTAAAGTGGGATGACGCCTGAGACGCTAGCATGTCAGGTAGTGGGTCATGGAGGCGGCTGTCACTCCCATGTGTGGGATCATGGGAGAGTTGTGATTTATATTAGACCAGAATACTGAAATATTTTGAAGTTTTGGTCTTTTTTTGTCCTAGCACTGCACTGTCCATTTTGTAAATGGTTCAGTACTCGCAATAAAATGAGGAAAGTCGTGTGACGGGAAACTACAAGAAATATTAAGACAATATGTTAAGAAACACATTAAAACAAACAAGACCTCCTCCCCACAGATTTCTCCCAAGCTCCAATCACTTTCTTATCAATGTACAAATTAACCAAAACTCTAAATATCCCAGTATCCCTTCAAGGTGAATAGGGTGAGTTATTTTTTTTGTAGTGAGGCAAAGTGGAGGACGGGGCATTCATTAAACCACCTGCATGGTTTCTGGAGCGGACCCAGGGCTGGATCCCCAGGGGGCACTCTTACAGCCCATGGTGGTCACCCACGAGTTGGAGCGGTCTAAGCCCTGGGGGTGCCAAGGTCAAAGGACACAGGGCAGGCAGGAGGTCGAGGGAATAAGCGAGCAGCACGGGGGAGGGGGGAGGAGGGAAGGCATAATGACACGTTACAAAGGTTCTGAGGTCAGTACTGCTGGAAGATGCAAAGGGCCCAAAAAAAAAGGTTAGCTGTCAGTCCAAATCATCAGCACAGAGGAGCAAAGCACATTTAGGTTCTCTCTCTCCCTTACTCTCTCTGTGTTAGAAGTAACTCCCCCTCCCTCAGAGACAAGAGAAGAAAGGTTTAGTTAAGTATTAGCAGCAAAGGGCACATTCATCAAACAGGGGGCTGCATCCATCACATCGCGGTTAAAAGTACAGCGAGACCACATTACATCATTCAGTCACTGCTAAGGTTACATTAAATCAAAAATGGTTGAAATCACAAATTATAGCAGAGGAAATGCATCACAACAGATCAAGAACATCAAATAAAAAGGAAACTGAACACGTACACTGTTATTAATGTCTTTAAAAAGGTCTATGACTTTTTAAACAATATGCCGCTGCATCTTCTCAGAGCATCTGTTCTACCGATGAGACCGTAAACCAAATGTCTTGTGTGCCTTTCACAACCTGCACACACTGAGCATTGTGTGTACACGCGTGTATGTGTGTGTCAGGTTGCTGTTACAGCGGTTAGAGAGATAAGATGTCCAGGGCTTATGTTTACGCATTGGCTATACAGTTCACAAGTTGATAAAATGGGCCCCTAGGTCAGTGCGCACATGGAAGGCCTCTGCCTTGATGGGAACTATAGATCCAGTTTAATCATCTTACAAGGGTCGGTCAAAAATCCGTCACAAATCAATGAGAGCTGCTAGATTGTTAAAATATTTAACCCTGATATCTGACCTCTACGTGTTGTGCAAAAAGTCAGAGTGCAAAAAGGACAAGTGTCCAAAATACATAAATATCTATAACTGCTGTTCCTGTCCATGTTCAGACATCATGTAAAATGTGGAGTGCCTCTTTTATCCTCTAACAGAAAATTGACTGGCCTGAGATAAAAGAAGCTGCAGGCTCAAGTATAACCAGATGACCTTACCTTGCTGCCAATGATGGAGCGGACCTCGTCGTCAGGAGAGGTGGGCGTCCCGGAAATGTCAGGGTTGCTGTTGCTAAGGCTGCGGGAGCGGTTGAGGTTGAGGCTGGCGGGTCGAACAGCCGAGCGGGCCATGGTGGCGTAGTGAACCGAACCTCCCAACCCTCCCGGGCCTGGGACAACACACAGTGAAAGGAAAAAAGGGACAAGTGGGATGAGATCGACATTACTACTACCATGCAATCAAAAATGCTCATACTATCATATATATTCAAAGCCCACCCTTAAAGGGGGATTCCAGTATTTTTCAACCTGGGTCCTGTGAAATGTGGGTGTGTAAATGATTGATACTTAAAAAAAACTTTTGGAATTGGTCCAGTAGATCATCTCCACTTGCAGCCTTGACACTGCTGCAGCGGCTTCAATGAAATCTTATGGGGCAACTGTGACAGTCCATGAATCGTCCACTAAAAGTGATTTTCCCCCCCAAAAAAGCTGAAATTGTTATTCTGTTTGCTAAGAGTCTGGCAACATAACGTGAGTTTCAAATGCTTTGTAACTTTGCAGCAGCTAGTTGTTCCTCCTCTGCTTGTCACCTCGCTTTTCAATTTGTAGGAGCTCTGCGTTCGTAAACTTCATCTCTAACGAATAGTGACGACCATTGAAGTCAAATACCTCATCGACATTAATGCGCATCGCAAAAAGATTCAGCCATTATAGTTTCTCGCAGTAAAATCCAAACTCTTCTCTGCAACTTTCTCTCAATCTCACTTTCGTTTCCACCGCCGTCTTCCTGCAACGACCCAAGTTGCCCAACTCGAAGCAAAGACCCAGAGTAACCAATAAAAGGCATTTATTGGTGAAACGACCTAATGGACAGATTCCAAAAGTTCTTATATAAGTCTCCTTCCTTTACACACCCACATATATAAACATAGGGCCCAGGATGAAAAATACTGGAATTCCCCTTTAACAAGCTGCTATAGCACCCAACCCTTCACTCTGCATTCGGTGAAGCCACAAGTTTAGTTTCTCAATAACATAATTATTTATGAATATGTTATTGAAAAAAAGCATATTTAAGTATAATCTAGTTATATGGAGTTGTGTGAAACAATGAATGTCTTGCCACTGGATAGTTTGAGCTAACACAGGGTGTGCAGGAAATTGTGTCCGTCAAACGCATGAACATAACTTCAATTATAAAGGAAGAAGGAATGAACATAGATGAAAAATGTACAGCAGTGGACCATATCTACCTGTTGAGGATGAGTTGGTGTCTGTGTTGGGTGGAAGACAAAATGGATGTGGGAGGGAAATAAAGGAAAAGATAAAAAAAAGAAATAGGAAAAGAAAAATTATGGCAGGTAGGTTTGATCACGGACACCCGGTGAGGGTGAGCTGGTGATTGGATGAGGTCAACTTAGTGGGGGAAACAGAAGAACAGATGTAAATCATAGAAAATCGTGAGGAGGTCAATTATATTGATTACCTGGCGATGGCGCGTTGGGGTCGGTGCTCGGCAAGCGGAAGACATAGTGGATGTAAGAGGACAGCAGGCTGTTGCGGCCATGCATGTCCTGGCTGCTGTCCAGGTACTTATGAAGCCGGTTCACTATGGATGCCATGACCTCGAAGGATGCCTGGCCCAGATTCACTAAGCACACACGCCCACACACATACACACAAGGGTTCAGACAGACGCAAATTGACATACAAAAATGCAGACATGGACAAAGAGCAGAGTTGTTACACATGAAGTTAACATGCGAGTTGCACAGGATGACCCACATACATAAATAGCATTAAAAAAAAGTGTTTTCTTAGCATAAATATGAGACCATTTCTATGTCTAAGCACTTGTGAACATTATATACTAATGATCATCTTTATGTCATTTAGCTTTTTGTACCAGGAAAAGTGTTTTTCAAGAGTGACCATGTCTTTTGCATGTATTTATTTATACTTTTTTGCATTATAATATTGTTTTAAACAAAGGACAAATTCAATATAGGAATTCTGTGCTAATGTTAATGTGTACTCTGTTATCCACGGCCTACTGTAGCATAAGGGAAATTTCAATGTAAACCAACACCTCCAAGCTCAAGACTTTTTACTCTATGTCATACAGTAGCTTACCTATCTGTCCAGCGATGACCGGCGGCCGCACTACGAGCAAAACCAACTTGTCCAGTAGGAGGTGAAGGAATCGAACCACCGGCTCCAGCTGGGAAGAGTTTAGAGCCGCAATGCTGGACTTGAGCTCGGCCTCCAGGTTGTTCTCCATGATGCGCATGTCTCCTATTCTGACTGGGAACATGTGCTCATCCAGGGCGTGAACCAAGGCAAAGAACTTATCCAGGTACTGGTCCTAGAGTGGGAGAGAAAAAAAGAGAGGCATTGGAGAGCAAATGAGAACAGAGAGTGGAAAATCTGTTGGTAAAATAAATGCAATGCAGAAGTGGGATATAGGAAAAGAGGGATGGTGAAAGATCAGAAGAGAGGAAAAGGGGGGAAGCTTAGAGCTTATAGGGAAACACATGTTTAAGTTAGAGAAAGATGAATAAAAAGGGAAGGAAGGCAGTCAACAAACAAAAGTAGGCTTGGATCTACTCGTCTGTAACTCTAAACCGGCAAGTTGCCTCAGCGAGTGGAAACCGCAAAGCGAACATTACTACAAGAGCACAGGAACCTAGCGTGTGTAATCTACGCCAGGGGCAGTGATTTATGAGCACATTAGTCCCAGTTAGGCTCCTGTGGACCAAAGTCCTGCCCTCCACACCACAGCCGACACAGAGATGGAGTAGACCTCAGTAGGAACCTGGTGAGGTGAGCCGCACCCAGTAATGAACTGGTGCTGGGAAGGGAATTCCTGTCTACATGTGGAAGCACTGTGTGGTTGCTTCTCTTAACTTTAACAGGAATATAAAATGGTTATGTTTGTGCTGTGTAATGTAAGGAAATTGATAATATATTACTATGAAGCTTTTCTTCTTTATTCCTAACAACAGCTTATTTTGGGGATCTAATGTTTCTTATTTTGCAGCAGCTATTCCCCCAGGCTCAAATATATACAGATGGTATCAAGAAGGAAGAAGGGGGGGGGGAGCAAGAGGAATGACAGGTGATGACAAGATCCACATAATCACTGAATACAGCCCAGTTACCTGTGTGTGTAAGCCTGAAACAGACACCACTTCCACATTGAATACTCCTCGATGGTTATCCACCCACTTCATCCCCGGGAGAGGAACCTAAAGAACAATAACACTGAGTTAAAACTGTGGAGCACTGGCAAGATTTATACTTTTCATCGAGCGTTGCTGGACATTGAATCTACTGATAATCATACAGTTTGAAGGCTGCTCTAGTTTTCCCATCTCACCCCAAAAAACACAGTTAATGAGTTTAAATGATGTTGGGTCATAACTGCCCTTTTATTGATATTAAATTTGTGATTGAATTATTAATTTCATGCATTTGAAAAAATATGTGCATTTAAAAAATGTGTCTTACATCTGGGGAGAGAACAGAGTAGGATTGTGGTGGTTTCTCCAGAGACACAGGAAGACAGAAGTGTCCCGTCCGCAGACGCCCGCTCTGCAACATGGGGATCCACTAGAGGACAGGAAGAAACAAAAATAATAAAAATCAATTATAGACAACAAAACATTTTTTTATAGAATATACTAAATTCATCATGGTGTTTCTAAGGCTTTAGATAGAAATTCAGATGTTGTTGAATAATCTAAGTTAATGCTCAAGCATGCACGAGTGACGGTGAGAGTCACGTAGCTGCACCAGTGACTGTTACCCACCGTGTATCCCACAGGGGTCTCCAGAGGTGTGTTCTGCTTCTGCTGGCAGCTGACGTGGTAAAAGGTGAAGAGAATGTGGTGGTGGTCCGACAGGGAGGCTGGCAACTTGATCTTGATCTCATCGTGGAAGTCAGGTGATCTGGTGACGGCAAACAGTGACAAAGATTCAAGACCATGTTGAAAAACGTGTGACAAGCAGCTTGCCATTCATTGAATTGACTAAATAGAATAATTAAGCTATGTGGACAAGTTACGTCAATGACTTGGGAATAATTGTCTCAATAAAGTGACCCAAAAAGAAATATTACCTAACACTTTATAATTCACTTCATCCTATTTCTATATATATATATATATATATATATATATATATATATATATATATATATATATATATTCCTACATGAGGACACTCTGTCTGCGAGTCAGTGCCAAAAGACAAACCCACGACAACAACAGCAGGCCCATTAACAAACCCACCAGGATGTAAGTGACCAAAACTGTTTGAAAAAGGTCAGAGAAAGGTTCTTATTTCTCATGGGAACAAACATTTCAGAAGGGAAAAGTCCTCAAAAACAAACAACTTAACCAGCGTATAAAAGATAATGGTTTATTAGGGCCCAGGGAATTAAAGCTAAAAGCACAAAGGGTGGAAGCTTTCCAGATTTACAAAACAAATCCGTTGAAAGAGACCCGTGTCATTCACTTTTCTCTCACTTAGCTTTAAGGTCCTGATAAAAGAAATATTGTGCCATTTCTGAGCAAAATATAGACTGTAATTGACCGTTAACTGACAGAGGTCCTCATGCATGATCCACCTAGTCACGGTGGCACATTATTCACAGGTTGATTAACTTTGGCCTTGAATGTTTGACCCTTGGGTGTCAAATGACAAACCACTGGGTGTCGTAAAAAACACCTAATAGTGGTGATAAAATATAAGAGACCCCTCAACTCTTATGTACAGACGAAGGAAACTCAAGGACACCATATGACCATAACCAGAAGGTTGACTCAACTCTTTCTTTAATGAAAGCCATCAAAATGTAGGGCAGTGGAGGTATAAGAGAAGACGGCACAATAAAGGTGAATTAAAAGGGAACATCTGTGAGTTTAATTACTGATTATCCATACGAGACAAAGCATTTCGGCTTTTCAAAATCTACAGGTAACACAGCACTGCCAAGGTAAGCCATTAAATAAATCATATTGTGATAACGACATAATGGTAGACATTAAAAAGAGTAAGAAGAGAGAAAAAAAAAAACATATGTTTCTGATATGGAGATTTGGGGATCTTTGGATTAATCTAATTTCACCTACTTTTCCAGACCGGTCACTCAACAAGTTTTAAACAAGTTAAATTGAAGACTTTTAGGACCCTTTTAAGACCATAATGAATTAAATTTAAGACCTATGTCAAGTAAGACAGATGTGATGGAATACCGCAATCCCAGAATTAGACTTCCACATAATTAAAGATAAGGTGAAGTAGCCAAGGAGAGAATAACCCTCAAAACGCCTCATTATCTTACAAGCTCCAGACCGAGGCTGTGGGTCTCCAAAGTGTTTCCAACAGACAAGTCTAGTGAGATCACTTCTGACCGGGATGTTTGTAGACAGTTACCAGTTCTACGTTGGTCTTGTTTGATTGTTATATTTCAGAATGCTAATATATGTATCGTACAGAAACAACTGCAACACACGAACACATTACAAACTATACAGGCCGCCCAAAAATGAACGTTAACATAATTAAGACCAGCGTCAATGTATTTAAGACCTTTATTTGAGACATATTTAACACTTTTTTATGCCTTAAATTTTGATTGGGGCTAATAAAGGACTATCTTATCTTTGAATGGCAGACTTGCTTCTTATTTATCATTTCATCTCTGCAGTCCCCAGGCCACCATGCCTGCTGAAACTCTGTAATAAAACCACCATGTGCCAAAAGACCAATGACCTACCTGTTATGGTACACCACAGCAGTGTAGGCCTCTTTCGCGAAATCTGCACAACTGGACTTCCCAAATATCACCTGGGAGGATAATACAAACAATACTGACGTTCAGGGACACTTGAGCTCCAGTGAATGATTGAATTATGACTGTTTCTGAAGATGTGTATTTGTTAACATTCACACAGCTTCAGAATAACGTGAAAATGTAAAACAAACATGAAAATGGTAAAAGTCTTCTGCTGCCAACACAGTAACACATTCAGCTAAGTCACAGCTCTTGTGGTATAGGTGATAAAACTGTTTTATGATGACGTACCGGCATTGCATTGTTAGGATCCTCTCCATTCATGAATTGCACTTTCACTGTGATGTTGCGGGCGGAGCCTTGGCGGTTGGCGAAGTTAAGACTTTGAGGGTTCACATAAAGCAGATTCCTGAAAAACACAAAGATATGCACAGTCACAAAGACAGCAAATCAAATCAGTGTAAAATATACATGTTTATAACTCTAGACTTAGTAATTGATTCTATCATTTAAAGATGGCGTAATACGCATTGATTTTTGGGGAAACCAATGCAAATCTCAACTTAAAAAACAGAAACTTTGCATTTTCCAAAGAGTACACAACTTACAAAATGATAAACATCATACACCTTACATGAAGGATTAATTCACATTTTGCAATTACACCCAATACAATGGTAAGAGGGTAACAATTAAGTTTGAAATAAATTGGTGAAAAAGGTGAATTAAAAGCACAATTAAAAAACAACTTAAACCATGACCTCTCATTCTGATACCTAAACCAAACATCCTTGAATGAGCTTGATCATGTTACCTTACACAGTTGCATTAGATGACATGAACTGATACATTTAAAGGGCAAGGTAAACCACAATGTATATACAGGACACATGGCCTGTTACCAACCATAAAAGATGCAACATAAAAATCATAAACCAGTTTAAAGAACAGGCGAGAGGAGAGGACGAGGGCTGAATGTCATTTTGTCTGATAAACTGATAATTTGAGAGGTATAAAGAGAAATAACTCCCTCAATACAGTCCAAAGTCAGTAACATGAAGGAAAACGTTTTAGTCATTACCATATCAAGCTTTTATTTTGGAAAATTAACGAATTACACTGCCTCACAGCGAACTCTCGCCATCCAACTTGAGGGTTAAAAATATGAACTTGTTGTATTTAACGGTCTTTACCATTGCAGTTGTTGTTGCCAGCAGATGTAATGTAAAAAAAAAAGACTATTACTTCACTGCTGGGAAGGAGGAGGCAGCCCCAGAATTGGAAGTGCAACCCAACCTGGGATCAGCTGACAAACCACAATGACGTAGTGGAGTCAGCGGGGTTGGCCCCACAGAGACCACAGCTGGAACCACAACTGGAACCACAACTGAGTAGGAAGCGTGGGAATCGCTCTTGTCTGATGAGTGGAATTTCTCTTTCTGTTACCCATCACTTAGTTTGTCCCAACAACTTTAATGGCTGCTATAAAAAGTGGTTTCAGTGTGAAAAGGAGCTGTATAAGCATTGATTGAAGTATCACCGATTGGACAAACTGTGCATTACAGACTGCAGCTTTCCCAAAATAGTTTCCCATCAACAGGCCTGATGACAAAGTTATTCTCGAGTATTTAAGAGCATGCAGAGAAGGAATGATGACTAAGAAGCAAGTGTGGAATATTAAGAGAAGATAGTCCTTTATTAGCCTCAATATGTGAGAGTATTTTAGGGGGAATTTACCGACAGGCCTCCATGATAAAGGACAAATTGAAAAAGGTTTGAAAGATCTGAAGAGAGGATTTATTCAAACTTGGGTATTCCTACTAAAAAAGTAGTAAAATTGTAGTCATCTTAAAAGAAAAAGAAAATATCAATCTTAATCTTAATAAAATCATGGAATAAAGCCAAAAATGTATGGATCAATTTAAGTTTATGAATTTAAAATAAAATGGATGCAGTAAGAATTGATAATAATCTAGGTTGAACAAATCTGAGATTACCCATGAATGCAATTTAATTTAATCCTTCTTGGTGCTTCCCAGGGATTATATTAGAAAACATCATTCTTAAATTAACAAACCGCAGTGGATAGCACATTAATTACTGCTTGTAAGGGTTATTAATCCATTTTCATATAAATTGCTTCTTTGAACTTGGATACAAACATGTGCAGAATATGACCGCTCCACAGAGACCTGAGAAGGCCAGGTCAGGTTCAAACCTTTAACACCCTCACCTCCGATCCTCAGCACTTGATGCTGTGCTGGAATGAAAGATACTGAATATCATTACCAGCTTTATGCTGATCCAGCATTCCTGCACATTTACTCAGTCCACGGCCAATTCTTTTTTTTTCATAGGACCTTTTCTTTCTGCTCTGTTCATATGAAAACCATAGCCCTCCTTTAATTACTGAGAACTGAGGTAATCCATCCTTATAACCACAAATGACTAAAAAGAGCTCATTAAGATGACCGTGGTATTTCAGGGTGCACTGTACCAGCCAAATGTTTCCATTTCAAACCAAAGCTCCAGGCAATGGGGCAATTATCCCAGTATTTTCTGCTATTTGTCATAATGTTAATGTAATAATTTAGTAATACTTTCATTTGCAGTACAAAGTGCCTGATTAGTGCTTTACTTTAACAACAATAATAAATAGAAAAACTCCATAAAAGATGCTAACAGGACATTTTCAATGTACACATTCCTGTATGAACCAAAACCCATTGGAAGAGTGCAGTCTGTGTGGTCAAACTTTTTTACACCACATATGGACACGTTTATTTGAGTTGGAAACCAAGCAGTAAGCAATGCCAACAGTATAAATATTTATATTCCTATTCAATTTTACATCAAGTCATTTCAGTAATTAGTCCCCCCCCCCACCACCCCACTCTCTGGCTAATGGTGAACACATTTCACCAACACTGCAAGTTTGCTTGAAATCACTTACTAAGAATTTCCCACAAAAATAGGACAAGAATGATCGTTTAAAAGCTGCGAGCACATCATGACGAACACCTGTACACACTCGTATTCATGCACTCATTCAATCAGCCAATCATCTGGCAGCAGTGCAAGGCATAAAACTGTGCAGATACAGGTCAGGAGCTTCAGTTATCGTTCACATCCAGGATCAGAATGGGAGAAACGTGATGCCAGTGACCTCAACCATTTGGATTCTCACATACAGCCCCTTTGGAGGCGCAGGTCTGAACGCCGTTACAATGACAAATGTCAATTTAGCCAGTTTGCAGGTAATCAATCTGGTTTGAGCTCCTTCACAAACTTTAGACAAACTTTAGGATTTGGTCTAATTGGAGATTTGCAACATGAATGTGCTGCAAACAATGTTCATGGGAACTGTGTCAACATGGACCAGAATCTCAAAGAAACATCTTAAAGAATTGAAGCCATGAAGAACTGAGGCTGAAGGGGAAGCCCTCACCAGTATGAGTACGAGCTTGGTGGGTGTGTACTCCCCATATCTGGTGACTGGTGGCATTACAAATATTACACACGGTATGGCAAACCTGAAAAAACCCAGATAAGGCTGAGCAATAAAAATCAAGATGATGAGTACACACTGCCCAACCTCTACCACATCATTCATGTCCAGAAGCTCAACCCTGGCACAGATGTCAGGCCCACTCCCCTCCCCACACAAAGAGGGAAGGAGGAGTGAGCGAAGGAGAGCTCGGTGCTCGGCTGATTCAGCAGGATGCTAAATCAAACCCCAGAGCATTAATTACACACAGCCTTATCAATCAGAGCAAAGTGTGTGCAAGGTTATAAGGTTTGAGATTGATCAGCCTGACGATCCATCAAAAACCAGTGATGGCCATTGTTGGCATTCTGCTGATCAGCTAAAGCTCCGCACTATAGATGGAGAACAGTGTAGGGCAGGGTGTGGTATGGAGAGGGGATTGGGGTTAAATGGACAGTAGAGAAGGGAGGGGTGTAAATGTCATTTGCTCACTGCTGTGATTTGTTTGTTCAGGAGAGGGAGGGCTTCGGGGGGGGATTTAGGAGGAGGTGGGGTAAACAGCTAAAACATAGTAGGGTTTAATGATCAGCTAATCCCCCCCTCCTCTACAGACGGGGTAGTATATAAAACAGAGCAGCCTGCTGCTCTCACATCATTTTAACAGCAAGGACGTCTATGTTATAAGCAGAGGGAGAGAAACGAGCTCAAAGAAGAGGAACACAACAGCAGTGCAACAGTGATTCAGAAGATTACTGTCATTCCACCATCAAGGATTGGACAGCGAAATCATGATGAAGCTGTTCTGTCTGTTGCTGCTGCTTGCTGATTTCACCACTGCCTCAGGTAGAGAAGAGCGAACCACCTTGCAACCCACGCATCATCCCCACGCCTCAACCACAGGACCGAGCCCAACTGAGGCCAAGTCACGCTTTGCCATGCTGGACGATGTCCGGCTACTTGCAAACGGCCTCCTGCAGCTGGGCCAGAGTTTGCGGGAGTTCGTCCACAAGACCAAGGCCCAGATCAACGACATTCTTCAAAAGCTGAACATTTTTGACCGCTCTTTCTACCAGCTCTCCGTTGTCACGTCAGAGATCAAGGAGGAGGAGGAGGAGCTGAAGAAGACCACCAACTATTTGAAGGCCAACAATGAGGAGATCAAGAACCTGTCGCTGGAGATCAACTCTAAGATCAACGGCATCATTGACGAGCGCACGAAGCTGCAGAGTAAGGTGGGCAGTCTTGAGGAGAGGCTGAAGGGGCTGTCACAGAGCATGGTCCCTGCTGAACAGCTCAGTGAAATCACAACACTCAGGGTAAGCAGCTCAGTGCTGACTCAATCACACCAAGTTATTTGCATGTTTTAGTGGATGAAAGTGAGGATTGAGCAAATCAAAAACCTGCACAAACTTTCCTCGAAGTTTCCAACTTCACTTGGATGTTATCAAAATACAGTACATGGGCTATCAAATTGTGCTGATTTATTATTGAACAACAAAAGCAAGTAAACTCATGACTTTTGTGTTCTGTTGTTTAGTGTTACAGGCTCTTTGTTACCATCCTGCTACTGATAATATTACAAATTATACTCATCTACTAACAAGTGATATTCAAACTGTAATTATCTGTTTGTTGAATTCATGTCACTCATTTTAAAAATCCAACATATGTATAGGGAGAGAGGATGAACTATATTTTCCTTGTGGCATTTTCAGGATGTGATTGACGCACAAGAGAGAACGATCACCAATCTGCTGAAAGCTGTGAAAGAGCAGCACGATCAACTTGACCACCAGAAAGTCAAGATTAAAAACCTGGAGGAAAAGGTAGGCAACCAGTTCGGAAGTTTAGACTACATTCAGCCTTTAAAGGCCAAACGTCTGCTATCTGTGAGAATTCGGTTTTAGGAATATTGGGAATGATTGTGGGCTTTTTTCAAGGGCTGACAACATAATTTAACACAGCGCATTCATTTGCATTTCCTTGCAGCTAAGCTATGACAGTTTTCAAGATACAGTCGATAAGCCAGTGGATTCAGACCCTGCAGCTCAGAACATGTTTGAATATCTGACAGTAAACTCAACTGGCCTGGACACAAACGGTAAAATTATTTAATTATTTTTGCATAAGTCGCTGTTAGAAAATGTGAAATATCTTCAAAATAAAAAAATGTGGATGTCTTTATTTTGGTATTGTGCTGCAGACCTCCCCGTGGACTGCAGTGAGCTGTACAACAAAGGAGAGGCCAACAGTGGAGTCTATGTTATCAAGCCAAACCGATCAGAGCCATTCAACGTGTATTGCGAAATGGGTTCAGGTGAGTGAGACAACAGCAATTTGAAGTTTCAGTGAAAAAGCATCAAAATACGGATTTTGTGTTCAAAGGCATTGACATACTTAAAGATGAAGTCACTAGCGTCCATCTCTGGGCAAGGAACAAAAGACAAAAGGTTATCAAGCTAGACAGCCACAGGAACAGGTTATCAAGAAGGGCACACACAGGGGTGAATAACCTATTTACACTTTCTGTGATAAGGAAGCTCCCTGATCCTTGTGTAAACAGGTGCGTGACTTGTGCCTCGAATTGAAATATCCTTCTCATCCACTCTGCAGATGGTGGCTCAACTGTCATCCAGCACAGGATCGATGGTTCAGTGGATTTTGACCAGACATGGGAGAAATATGAGGAAGGTTTTGGAGACCTGGAAAGTGGGTAGCTTTTTTAAACTTGTGTTACATTCCAAAGGGAGTATTAACAAAATATACACGGTTGTGCCATAGGTGCTTATACTCTGCTGCAGAACTTAAGTAGATAAAAATAATTACACTTTTATTTAAATAAAAAAACAACCAAAGATAGCACTTGTAGGCCTAGTCATAGGAAACAGTAATTGTTTCCCCATCAGCCCTAAACTGACAGACTGACTTCTATTGTCTGGTTAACACAGAAAGATTTGGCAACTTTCCCTGCAGTACTAACCGGCTCAGACAGATGCTCATACATGCAGTCGTGCTGCATTCCAGAAGAATGGCTCCTGCAGCCATGAATTTAAGTTGCTCTGCTACTTAACTACCTGTCAAATATTTATACCTTACAGCTAACTGCAGCATGCAACCATAGGCCAAGGGCAACAAGTGTAAAGCATGTATTCCTTCTGGATTAAAGATGCATGACTCAAGTCACTTCTGGAGATTAATTTGAAATTGATAAATTAATGAGTAAAACTTTTTAAGATTGCCTGCTGCTGAAATGTTTATACAAGGTTAAAACTATATGTGTGTGTTTAACACAGGGGACTTCTGGCTGGGCTTGAAGAAGATCCACAGTCTTGCCCAGCAGGGAGCTTACATCCTACGTATTGATTTGGAGGATTGGAAGGAGGACAAGCACTGGGCTGAGTACCGTTTCTCATTGGATGGTCCCTCAAAGGACTACACCCTTCACGTCAGCCATTTCTCTGGTAACCTGCCCAACGCCATAGCCAACATAACCGGCACGAGATTCTCCACTAAAGACAGAAATAACATGAGCCAGCGAAACAACTTCTGCACTCGCAATTACTCAGGTAAAGAGATTCTCAAGCTGATTCTGCTGAGCCTCCGACTGAATCCTCAGCACAGCAATAATCCAAATCATAAAATGAATTGCCGACACGATCAATGTGTTAATACAAAGTTATGTTTAACTTGTGCCTCTTGTCTTGACCCTTTGGCAGGTGGTTGGTGGTTCAATGGCTGCGGAGAGACCAACCTTAATGGAAGGTATTTGTGGCTGAGGGCAAAGGGACGCTCTGTGAGGAGGAAGGGCATTCACTGGAAGCCAGGCACCGGGCCCTCATATTCCCTCCGGATGACCAAGATCAGTGTGCGACCAGCCCCGACTCCTAACACCTACAACTGAACCCCACAACTCACACCTTCTGCTCTCTACAACACTGCTGGCATCTTTCACAAACGTTAGTAATATGTAACGCTCAACCGATAAGTTTCACAGAAAGGGAAAGCAAAGTAAATCAGGCATCATAACAAAAATCTTAATTTATATGCAACATTAAGCAGATTGCCTCCTGATACCATTCTGACACAGACTGGTGCAGAGTCTGACTGAACGGGCCAACAAATGGCAGAAAATGCTGAACTGTCGCACTGTTGCAACAAATGCCACATAGGTCGTTAACCTATTGGGTCGGATCCAGCAAGGACAGTAGAATCGTCATTGTGCAACATCTGCAATCACTGGCAAAATGGACATATTGATCCATAATCAGCAGCCCGATTTAGTGCCGGTTGCAAAATGTCACAGTACAGCATTTGGAGAAAAATCCATGGGGACGCATTAGAATCTAGTTCTAAAACTGAGATGACCTGGCCATCTTTTTGTTTTGTGAAATACTGAAAAGTAAATTTTATCTTTGTGATGTGAAACTGTTTTGCTACATAATGCATGCAAATTATATACGGAATGGCAGGTTTCTAGGACAACACAGCAACAGAATGGTCCATACTAATGAATGAGGGCCTTGCTTCACCAAATACAAAAAATGGACATACAAACCTTGGGCAGCATATTACAAAACTTTTCCTTTTGTTTGTTCTATGTTTTTTTTTTACTGTGTAAAGTATTTAAACCATGTTCATGCTATTATAAGATATATGCTGGTACTCATTTCCATGTATTTCCTATGTTATTGAGTCATATTGACTCTTGTCCATTATTTCAACTGTACTGTAAATGTACCTCATCCTAACACGTAACCCTGACAAGTAGCTTTGTGCTAACGAGTCATGTTGATAAAATAAAAAATCAATGTGGCCAAACACCTTTCCAACATGACTGCATTGGTTGTCTGAGCCAAATAATAGTTCCTTGTGAATATATTTCTTCTCAATCAAATTATATGGACTTATATACGAACTGCATGCTTACATATTAATACAATCTGGATAAATATTATTATATTAAAGTATACTCATTATTTACAGTTTTTAAAAACAGGATATTCAGATTAATGTCCTCTCGTAGACTATTACTTTAAATCTGGAGTGTCTGACTTCTACATATCAACCAAAGTCCTTTCTATTCAACCCCTTGTCGAATTAGTTCACTTCAGTTAATCAGTGCCAGATAAATCTCTTTGTGTTTCACAGCAGGGATTTAATCTGGTGTCTGTAGTGACATTCCCACGCTGGCCCTGGTGCTTACGTCAACCCAGTGATTGCCTAACCAGAGCTGATGTAATTTGATGGAATCAGAGTAGGCCACATCAATTAGAAGTATGAAACCTAGAAAGTGTCCAAAGATTGGGATGCTCCATATAGAAAAGGAAGTTGGCATTGAGCAAAGGGTACAAAACAAGGGATTGGGCAGAGGATGGGTTTTCCATCTTTATGCCAGCAGTGGATATAGTAACAGCGACAAGTCGATGTCTGTGTCAAAAAAGATCCGGCATGGCATCATGCCTCATTTCTTAACACCGGCATGCGAAGCACACATGGGGTAGTAACAATATCCCGGCTGATTCGATTCACTACAAACAAGAAAAGGCGGCTTAACAAGGGATTTTCAAAATGGCAATATAATGGTATCTCTGAATAAAACAAGCTTGTCTAAAAGAGAGAGCGATTGTCTGTGAGGATGCACCACACATGCACACACTGTACAGTGTTTGTGTAATTTTTGTCATGTAAGAAGGGAAAGACAAAGGTTCTGCAGTAAAGGTTTAAAAAAAACAACAACATTGTAATCTTTCAATAATATCAAACCATAATGCTTCTGAAAGTATTAAAAAAGACTGTGAATAGAGAAAAAATGCACTGCTATCCTTTCACCCAGTCCACTTAGCTCTCTGCGGTGGATCAGTTAGGTCTGGTATTTGTTAATCTACAATGGGAAGGCCCCTGTTATCTTCAAACAAACAAGACCTGTAACTGCAATACCACATCTGGTAATATGAACATCTCTCCAAGTGACCTTGGCAAATATAGCACTTGTTCAGAATATTTACACACTGGCAGCCACAGTGACGCCAAAGGAGCCACAGTGACGGTCATCACAGTGCAAACCTTGAGTTTGCAGATTTCTAGGAGTTAAAGGTGTGTTTAGGCTTTAAATGAGGCTCTTGTCTTGTGGGTGTTTACACACATATACTCACACAGGAAGCCATAGCATTTAGCCTATATTCACGCTTAACAAATGTAGATGACTCAAAGCCAAACAACAGGGGATTTATTTAAGAAAATGTGATTTTGAAAATTGAAATGTGATATTTGATGGACATTTATGAAGCTATACCTAAATGAAAGGGTTGTGATGAATACATTCAAATGTTTCATTAAAATAAAACCATTTAAAACAGCTTGGATTTTAGCAACCTACTGAAAAGCAATTTAAAGTGAAAGCTTAACAAATGAATATACTCTATTGAATAATTTGATCAACCTGAAAGGTAAGACACTAACACTTTCTTTTTCCATACTGCGAATATTTCTTTCCATACCTGTATGTGGTGTTTGGCACGTAGACATCCCTTGCAGGGAACTCCAGGATCTCCCTGGTGGGACGTACCCTACTGTCCGGGTAAGGTTTAACTTGATGGAGGTCAGGGGTCAAGCAATAGTGGGGGTTCTCTGGAGCTGGGGAAATGTCCAACTTCAACTGGGCTGTGGTGACAGTCACAGAAGACCGAAGGAGAAGTAAAGAAAGAAAGAAACAAAGGAAGGATGAAAATTCATTCAAAACACAGGTGGTTCAAGTCATCAAATGTGAACTGTGATGGCAATTAAAGTTGAGTATCGTGTTTAAATTAAAGAACACGCCTGTACCTGTGATGGGTCTGAGTCTCCTCAGAACCGAAGAGGGTCTTCTCATATCTGCTAGAAACTTGTACAAGTCTTCATCGCTCAGTCTGTCTCCCTCCTGACACACACATACAGAGAATAAACAATATAATAAAAAAAGAGATATTTTAGAGGACACAGCCCTCATATCCCTCAGACTTGTTTGTGTGCATGTGTGTTGTGGCAGGGACCTGTTTGAAGAAGTTGGTGATGGTGAGTGTTGCAGGTCTAAAGCCCGTCAGACTGCATGACTCATCTCCACTGGTGGTCCTCTCCAGGGAGCGTCTTCCCATGATGCTCGAGTTTCTTCGCTCTGACCATGAGCCTTTTCTCTCTGCAGACAAACAGAAATAATTGACAGAACATATTTCTGCCTAGCAAAGAGGCAGCCAGCATCAAAGACACATTGTGAGGTCAAGGATCAGACAAACACCAAAGGGTCGAACTCAAAAGGACACACCAAGTATCAATGCGGTTAAATACTTTGTTTTGCTCCGTGTTTGAATTTGCTTTACTAAGTATTTGTCAACGGACAGTTATTTTTAGATAAAGTAGGGTATTGACATGTCCATGAGCCTCACGCGTGACCACCTATATGACACCGAGACTGTGAGTGGCTGAAAGCACTGCAAAGGAAAACATTGCTCAAGCGTTGTTTGTGTCCACACTGTGACTTCTAATGACCTGATCCTAATATGTTTGCAGCTACAATCCAAAAGGGTTGTGTTGAAAGGGAATGTCAGACCTGAGAGGCTCATCTCCAGCTCCGTGTCTCTCTCCAAACTGCCGGCACTGTTAACAATGTTCATCAGGTGGATGGCGGTCCAAGCGAAGGGCATTCGGTAGCGACCGAGCCGTTGGCAGAACTGCTCCGACTGGCCGCGAAGCTTCTCCAGCTTCTCTTTATTCTAAATGAAGACATAATTTGGTTAGATCTGTGATTCAAAAAACTTCCGAAATGCGTACAAGCTTTATTTAAGTGTTCATATTCATTCAATCACAGAAAGTATTTAATGATGCAATATTTCAGCAACAACATGGGTGAAAGTGAAAGGAACAGGAGGCAGTTTTAAAACTACACATAAGACTGAAATGGTGGATAAAGAAGAATATATTAATTATCTTATAAAATAACATATTGCTATTGTTGAAGTACACCTGACGCAAACCTCAAAATCTAATTCACACTGATGATACCTTGGCAGCGTCTGACTCTTTGAAGACCATGTAGGGCTCGGCACACTCTCCGATATCACCTTGCTGGAGAACTTTTTCCAGCTGGGGGACAGAGCACACACAGTTCACAGCCGTCACACTCACACAGCAATGAAAACATCATCCAGGACACAGACTAGTTTTTTCAAACATGTTTAAATGACCTTATCTGCCCTTATATATATAACAATACTTTCCTCCAGACATTACATTTGAAAATGTCAAAGTCGTATTGTATTTGAAGACTATTTACAACATCAGATATTCTTTTTGAGAGGGGAGAGGAACAGTGGTAATAGAAGAATTTTATGTGTCACTTTTATGAGAGAAAAGGATTCAAGGATCTTTGTTGGACTAAAACTTTGTTGAGGAAACTTTCCAAACAAGACTAGCAAGTGTTTTATATCTTAAAAAATGTATTTTTTTTCAGGTGTTGGATGTAAATCTTACATTTGGGTCGATACAATATTGAAATCAATATGTTTTTGTGCAAAAAAAGATTTGATTGAGAAAAATATGTCCTAATAGTCTGACCTTGATGACGAGGAAGACATCCTGGGAGGGATAGGTAATGGAAAATATGGCCGAGCGAGCCAGTGTAGAGATGGCCGCTGTCTGAATGTGTGGACGCAGCAGCCCCTTCGTCTGCTCGGAGTTCAGGTCAAAGAAAAAGTTCTCCGATATCTGAGGGACACATACAAACAGTTCATTATGACATTTTCATGACAGGGATGTTAAACGTAGAAGTATAATCACAACAGGACAGCTTCTGGAATCTGATATGCAATTACAGTGTATGTTCTTGGTGTCTGACAAACATCATAACATTTCAGTGACAAATGACCCACTTGTGAAATAATAGAGCTCCTGTGCAGAGCAAAATATATGAGTGATTCACTTATCAAGGCAAGTGCTACCCTCTAGTGTCTGTCAGCTAAAGGGGAGCAGGAAGAAGAAGGTGAACTTCTTCAGATAGACACATAGTTCCAGTGTGTGATTTAATTGCGTTCCCGCAAGCATAACAGGGCCACAACATAAAATTTTATAGTCCACTCATCAAATTCGTTTTGGCCTCCCAACATTTTTAATGGTTTGCAGAAGTGACCCAACAACTCAGGGCTGAGGGAGGCACTGAGGAAAGCATAACAGCTTACCTTTTTCTTTTCCTTGACATCGTATAAGGCCAAACTAGCAAATATGGGTTCAATTTCGATCTCGAACCTTCAAGGGAAGAGAAAAAGCAGAGGGTCAGCAGAAAGTAGCATTAAATATAAGAGCTAAAAGGCTTTTTTTTTTCTGAAAAAGGCTGTCCACCACTTACTTCAAGGACAAGCACTTGACGAGTAGCCTCTGGCCAAAGTGTTCTTTGGGTACTTCAGGCACACAGTGGCGCTCAATGGGCTCTTCCTACACATTCACATACATTAAAAAAACAAACAGTATAAATTGTCAATTTTTGAATTTTTGTATGTTCATGCTGTGATGTGTCACACTAAGAATTTAATCCATGCACTGGTTTTAAAGCCGAAGATTGAGATCAGCCCACAAAAGTGCCGTGTAAATTAAATGGTTCCTGCAAATGTGGAGGAATGCATCACCTCATCGAGGGCCGGGTGCAGAGCGAAGAGTTCGCGGTGGCGGTTGGCTTTGCGAAGCTCTTCGTTGTGCCTGTCGATCTCGTCGTTGGGAGCGCGGTCGAGCAGGTGAGGAAGGAGGGCATCGGGGAGGGAGTTCTTCAAGTCGAAGATGCTGCAGGCCCAGCTGCCGCGCGGTGTGTCGTCTATCGACATCGACCGCCGCTTCAAGTCATCCTACAGAAGAACCAGGATGTAAACAGGTCTCAGGCTTCAGAGGCAGAACTGGTGGAGGAGCTAGAGCGGCTTGTGGCCTTCAAGCCATTTTCAACACACACCAGCAGTTTGGTCAAATTGATTTTTTTACCTGGTCGTCCTGGTAGCTGCTGCTGTCTGGCATCTCATCAGCCTCGAACACTTGCTTGGGCAGGCCTTTCTGACGCTCCTTCTGCTTGTCCAGAGTGTTGGGGTTGAAACCCGTACCGAGTTTGTGATATCTGAAGGAGCAAACAGCCATTTAAGACACAGTGGACAATTGAACATCTTTAAAGAATATATATATATAATCACAAAATCAAGCCTTACTTTCTGTTGACGATGGCCCAGTCTTCTGTGTAGGATCTGACACAGTCTCTGACGTGAACATCAGTGTCCCTGCAGACACCATCAGTCAAACTAGGTTTATTTTAATACCAAGACACAGACTTTAAATGCATTAGTTTGAGACAATAAAGTTGACAGGCTGATGTCATATCATCTTTCTGGTACATCAGCCATCTGCCATATTCCTGCCATCTCTTCTGAAAAACTAAAACCCAGAGCTACAGTGAGTGAAGGCATCTAGTTTGCAGGGTTTTCATCTCTTAGTGTTTGGTGCAGCTTTTACAATGATTAAAAACAAAAGATGGACTTAGCAGAGCTTCATGACCACGGGCAAAAATGCTTAAAGAAAGTGGCTTGGCAAGGGATAACATTTTTCCATTTAATAAAGGATAATTAGGCCTGAAAACGAAAATGAAATGTGAAACTAAGTCATAAATCAAAATTACAAACAAAACTCCCTACATTTTTCATACTGAAAAATAACTTTGCTTTTAAAATAATAAAATTTAGAACAATTGTCGATTTTTTGGGCTTGTTAGAAAAGGGAATAAATGTATCTAAAAAGGAATATAATTTATTAACATTTATCAAAAATTACAACATAAAAGAATGTGTAGATTAAATATATTTATGTCCTCACAAACCTTTTTAAGACCTTTATTGTCCCAATAATATTAATGATTTGCTTTATAAACAAACACGCTTTAGAAAAGTATGAACTCTACTTTAACACCACACTTTCTACTAGAGCCCTTTTCAACCATCCAGCACTCTTACCCTTCCTCAGGAACGGCTTGTACCACTGTGCGACACTCCCTGGGTGTGTAGATGACCTCAATGTCATCGGGGGGGAACTCGATCAGATCTCTCAGGGGGCCGGACTCAACGATGGGCGGGTGGGTGATGAGGTACTCCTCAAAATCCACCGGCTCCACCGCCTCTGTGAGGGGAACCTGAGGGAGAAATCAGAGGAACGGGAAAAGTCCATTAGTCCATCCTGAAACTATTTTGGATTGCTTAGAATTTCTATGCGCATCATAACGTTGTGCAGCTTCAGCGTCTCGACTGCCAAAATAAAGAAGAAGAAACTGCCATCTACCATTCCTTCTCCTCCACATTAAGAGCCTGGTTTATTATTATTATTTATATGCATGTCAACATGTTCTCTGCTTGTCAGTGTGTTCACACCTCACCAGGCCTTGGATGAATATTGTTTTGTCTTCCTAGTTGTTAACTGTTGTGTCATACTGTTCCTTCTGTGTATTTTAAGAGCTGTTGCTCTTGCCTGTATGTAAGGCAGGCCTTGTTTGTGTCTCTATATATTTCACTGCTTTTATAGTTGTTTGTATTTTCAATGCTTTTATTCTTAATGTCTGCACTTTTATTGCCTCCCCAGGGTCTACAGATGAAAATTAGCCTCTGTGGCCAATTCTGGAATATTTCCAGAAATGTTATAAATATGCACTGTCCCTGTCAAATAAAGTTATAAAGTAAAGCTGGGTGTCGTGCTTCCATCACTGCCTATCAAAGCCGCGGAGCGATAAAAACCTGTGTCTACTGCAGAGTCATTTGACCCGGGAGTGAATGCCAATTGTATCCATTCCAATTGCAGAGAAAAGCCAGTAGCTGTTTTTTTGACCAGTAGAAAAGAGGCTTGAAGTAGCCTCTCATTCTATGAATCAGGAGTTGTTTACGTTATTTATGTCGAGAGAGCAGTTGTAGCTATTGGATCATCTTTAATTCTAAACAGCTAAATCAATTTGGGGGAAGGACACATCTGTGATTTTGTAAAAATGCTTTAAAAGGCCCTCAAGTAGATGATGCAAGTATTAAGCAGATTAGCAAGTGTGATACTTCAAGCACAGACTAACAGTTTAATGCGTCTTTGTCTGCTTCTAAAGTGATGAACCCAGGAGGAATCTTTATTCAGCAGCTTTAGTGTAAGTCTCAGTTTGTTCGTACGTCTTCCTCACTCTCTCACCCTCTTGAGGAATTTGAACACAAATACCTTTCACAATTTAATTAAAAGTCAACTGTAGCCTAATTAGGATGAGGGGGGGGTGGGAGTATTTGCTGGTCAATTGTCATTCCCGCTTTAACAAACAGTGTCTGAGCTCAAACACTGGAAACCCTAGAAACACAGCAGACACTGGATGTGGTGGCTCGGCTAATTAATGGTTTATCTCTCATGGTTTTTTTAAATAACTGTTGTGCAGATGTTTTAAATAACCACAAACTCGACCGAAAATAACACCCTGGTCTTAGGTTTGTACTTGATTTCACTGCATTTAAAGCAACTGTTGACAAAACAAACGAAGTCATTCATGAATTTGCATTCGATGGTGTATGTATAACCTACATCTAAAATTTTATAGATCTGATAAATGTTTAAATTTAAATTAAAAACTACAGTCCACAGTTTCCCACTTTGTGGGCGGTGGCTGAAAACACAAAACCATATCGCACAGGACATTCTTGTTTTCTGAATAACATGACTTTTAGTTTCTTTATGCCTAAAGACATCATCGGTTCTTGCGTAATGTTTGTTTTCCAAACAGACAGCACGTTTAATTTGAGTTGATGGAAACAAGCGTTACAAACAGAGACACAGACATTTAATTTATGTCTGTTTAAAAGAGTTTCAGACAAAATGCGGTTTCTGCTGCAGCGAAACCAATTCATTCAAGCACTGATCTCTATGATCGCCAACTCACTGTGTTGCTTGTTGTGGTCCCAACATTGAGGTTTTTGAAGAGCTGTGGGGAGCCTCCATACTGGCCGGCTATCTGCTTCCTGACCTCTGCTGCCACAGTCCTGCGAATAGTGGAGACACACAGTCAATTAACACAGTCAATATTAACAGTCTAAGTAATGAACGCTCCACTGAGACGGGATGGCCGGCTTGTTTGTTATTAAGAGTGTAAATCTCGGGGGAATAAACAACACAATGATATCACAATATTTCCACAAATGTGACAGGAAAACCAATGTTTTGGTAATAAACAGATATTTCTGTCTTTGGTCATGATAAACTCTGGTAGGTAGTCAAGCAGTTCAGATCTAACATGTTAACAGCAAAAGTAAGAAAATGCTTCGTGTTAGTTTCAGAAAAATTCCTATTTCAGATATGAGTGGGAGTTTAAAAACACATTATTTGTACGACCCGTTTTGTAATCTGGAGAACTTGAAACTAAATGAAAAGCTTCAAAGTTAATTTCACCCTTTAGTTTAATTCAAGCATTTATCCCATTGCAGATTTATCCTTAAATACCTCGAGCTGTTAAAGACGAGGCTAACTTCCAGCGAGAATTACGCTTCTTGTCCTTTTATGATTTTCTTTGTGTCTCTGCTCATAATGTTCAAGCGTCGCCTCGGACAGAATCATATATTACACCCAGACAGAGGAAAAAAAGAAACTAATAAAAACCCCTGGACCCTGGTGGTCAGCACAAAGCTCTTGGTGCTCAACCGCTGCTGAAGCCACACACGTGCACAGGTCCTTTAAATCACAGTAAGCACCCGGACCACGCAGAGACTTTTTACCTTGAACAAAACAACAAACGCTGCAAGTCGCACAATGTGACACAAACAAATGACAAATTAGACGCAAGGATAAAAGCACAAACGGCTCGATCCAAGGTTCCTATTCGCAATGTTTTTTTTCAGTACACTTTGCTTCATAATCAACAACTCCATCCTGAAAGCAACGTCACAACAATAAGTTGTATCTGCAGCAGCGGAGAGGAAGGATTATGTATGATTCAGTCAGTGAGATCAAACAGTCTCAACCTGGGTCTGGTTTCTCCACTGACGCGATAGTGGCTCATCTGTGCTGCGTCATAAATATGCGGTGAACAAACAGGTGAGATAAGACTGCAAGAACCAAGGTCAAGCAAATCAACCGAGGCAGGAAGTTTGTATGAAAGCTGCGTGCTCCAACCTGCCAGCTCTAGCTAAACATGATGATGTACTGTAGTGCGTAGATCCAGTGGCGTCTGCAGGGCCGTGCTGTCACCGCTGGAGAAAGGCTGATCTGACAAACACCTACCACAGTCCCCCCCGATGCCCCTTAACAGACCTTAACTTAGCACAGGTCAGTGCACAGAGGAATAACTTTAATAAACACACAGCTCTGATGGCGATCACTTCAACATGGTAAGAAGAGCAACAACTCCAACAACTGGTTCTCATAACATATGAAAACTATTCACTATCTGAATCTCTGGGGGCGAAAGCTGTTTGCTATTTCGGTCACTAAATTTGCTGCAGCATGCGACATAAACTAACTTGATTTTGTTATTAAAGGAACATCTGAGCATTTAGAATTAAAGTGTTTATTCGCTGCTGAATTAATATCAGCAATATAAAACTTTGACGAAAAGTCAGCAATAAATGTGCCCTTCAAAGATTATCATGTTTTTTTTATTACTGAGGCTATTTTAGAAAGTTACTGCCTCATCTTTATGGTAAATCTTGACTTTGTGTTAAAAAGAGGCATCATTGTGCCGTCTGTAAGTTTAGAAGTTGACTCCAGTGATCACACATGCATGTCATTTACAGATAAATCATATTAAATTCCAATAACTGAACTTGTGATTTATGTTAAAGAAACTTGGCTCAACCAGATTAGAAATCCTAGAATGAAATAGGAAAATTAAGCAAGTAGATGTGAAAGGCCTTGGTAATAAACTAGTTTTTCCATAGCAGCAAAAATGTTAAAATCCTAACTATATCTCCTTATCCTCATGATGAACTTTTAACCTGTAGTTAAAGAAACTGGGCTCAAGCAGATTACAAATCCTGAAATGAAAGAGTCAATCAATGTAGTAGATGTGCAAGTTTTTTTACAAGTGGCAAGAAATCCAAACTTTGACTCCTTATCACCTTAATGAGCCTCTAAACAATGGCTACAGGAACTGGGCTAAAACAGATTACCAATCCTAGAATGAAAGAGGGAAATAATTAACTAAGTCGATGTGCAAAGCCTCTATAATAATCAAGTTTTCCCATGTAGAAGCAAAAACTTCAAAATCCAAATTACGACTCCTAGGGAACCTTTTAGACACTGAGCTAAACCACATTAACGATCCTACACAAAAGGACGGAAATCAGTGGAGTGAAATGTGCAACGCCTCTGTAATAACAAACTTTTCCCGCGTAGCAGCATAAAACTTCAAAATCCAAACTACGACTCCTGAGATCACCTTGTCCAACTTTCAACCTGTAGCTGAAGAAACTTGAGCTCCACACCACATCAACAATAATCAAGTTTCCCCAAGTGGAACAAGTGGCAGCGGGCGTCTCCCCATCCTCCCCAGAAAGACCAGAACATCTCATCTCAACCCATCTTCCTCCAGACAACAAGAAAGTAAACATCATTGTTTTTGGGTGAATAGCTCCTGGAGTGACTGTGATTAGTGATCAGCAGGGACTAAAACACACACACACATATATATAAACACACAGTGATGGTGTGGTGGGAAACAACAGTTCATCAGCAACAGCATCTTTTCTATCCCTCCATCCATCTATGTATCTCTCCATCAGCTGGGGTGATGGCATTTGACAGCCCGCACAAAGCCCTTTGTTAAAGAGATTACTTTAATCTGTCTGAGGGGGCGGGGGAGTTTTTTTTTATAATTGATCGATGTTTGACAGCAGCTGATGGGTTTTCAGACCCTGTGTATTTCAGACACATGTGTTCTCACTGCTGTTAATACAGAAAGAGGAGAAACAACCCAACTCCACAAAGTTCAGTCGCATCTCCGCCACTAGCATCTAGCTGCTGCTGCTGCTGCTGCCGCTGCCGCCGCTGCCCCCACCGCTAGCGACGCGATAGCCGACTAGCTGTTCGGGGAAAATAACGGTTCACACTGTGGAGAACGAGGCTTTGTGTGCGGGTAGTTGTTCAAAAACATGGAGCCTCCATGAGCAGGGCGAGGGGGGGTGATGGCTACACCACGTCCCGTCCCTGCGTGGGTGTCCCAGTGTTTTTCTGCCTGGGAGGGTCAGAGCATCTCCGCCGCTGTGGCTAACAGGCGGCTAGCTCCGGAGCGGCCGGGCAGGCTGCGCTAGCGGCGGCCGGGGCCTCCCTCCCTTCTCCGGGGCTCCCCTCCCCCGGTGGTCCGAGGGTGGGGGGGGGGGCGAGCCGACGTGTGTGTTTTAGCGAGCTCGCTCCGGGGTCTCGGGTCTTTTTTACCTGCTGATTTTTTGGGCGAAGGCGCGGCGTTCAGCCATGGCAGTGGCCGCGGATGTGCTGTGGATTCCCGGGCAGGAGGCGGACTGGCTCCGGTTTCCACTGCGACCGCAGGGGAGACGGGAGAATGGGAGCGTTTACCGTAATGACCGCGGGGAGGCGCAGCCGAACACACCCAGTGAAAAGCTCCTGCGCGCCGTACTTACGGTAATACTACACTGTACGAGCTGGGCAATTTAAAGGGATAGTTCACCTGAAAATGAAATGCACTCCTTATCTACTCACTACTATGCCGATGGAGGGGTGGGTGAAGTGTTTGAGTCCACTAAACACTTTTGGAGTTTCAGGGGCAAACGGGGATCGATTCTTCAAACGTAAATAAACAACAGGGGGAAAAAGCCTCTGCTCCTGTGGTGTCATCCAAGTGTCCAGAAGCCCCGATATTCATAATCGACTCGGAGCGGCATCATTTACACGAAGTTTTTAGCCTAAATGTCTGTTATCCTCAGCCCGGAGCCAAGTTTATCTTTACTAGATAATTTCCCAAATTCCATGGTAATTATCTTTAGTGCTCTGGATTAAAAACACCATAATTTCAGCAAGTTATTCGTACTTTACTCTTTAAGTTTTTTCTCATGTCTAACTCAAAGTCTTACTCTTTTGTATTCTGCGATTTACAAGCATATTAGTTTCCCCATTGATTACTTTGAAAATCCCAGCAAGACAATACAACATCTGTAATTCTCATGTATGTGCAACACTGTGCTTAATTCAAACGAAAAGGTTTAAGCTTAAGCTTTATTCAACAAATGTGGTCTAGCTGTTATCAGGAGCTCAGAGGACTGTACCTGGAAATACACCGAAAATCACACCAGTGCTAAAAGTACATCTCATCAGCACTTTAACTGGTAACATTTATATACCAGGAAATGTCATTTAAGTTGTTTGATTTCGCCATAATGGGTTAGTTACAGATAAATAGATGCACTTGATTTAAGTTGACCATCAACATGGACGTATCATAAGAAATCTCATGTGTAAATGCATTTGCCAGCTCAAAGACTCATGAAATCATCTTGGTTTTATATATTACAAATATTGGCATTTTTAGCATTACACACTTCTAATCCAGTTGTAGAAACATTGGTATTGTTGTCTATATTTATATGTGTGTGTGTTTATTTGAGTGTTTTCTGAGCTTTGTGTGTATTTTATTGTACTTTAACTGGACCCTGAATATCACACACATCACATCTTGTAGCCTTATAATAAGTGAAGGACGCTGAAAAGTGAAGTGATGGAAGTGACGGACGCATCAGAGCCTCTGTTCTAATCCTGACCCAACACGGAGCGCTTGTTTTAATACAACAAACAACCAAAGCAGGCGGGATGTTCACTTGAGACATGGGAAACTGTCTATGCGCCGCCCTCTCCAGCTACAATGGTGTATAAACCGAGCCCTCCCTTCCCGGGCGGAAACACATAGGAGATCAGCTGACCCGGCTCTTCCACTTCCTCAGAGTCTGAACCCTAATGGACGAAGCGGCTCAGTGTCACAGCGCAGAGCGGACCGCGGGCGATCGAACGTGTGTGACATGACCCGTGTCACACGATGTGAAGTTTAAACTGGGAAACAGCTGTGCGGCTGGGAGGGGGAAAACACATCTGGAGCAGAGAAAACACAGAGGTGAAGGGGGCTGTGAGTTCATGTGCTGGGTTGTGATTGTGATGTGATGCTGCTCACACTTTACTTTACTGTGTGTGTGTGTGTGTATGTGTGTGTGTGTATGTGTATGTGTTTGTGTGTGTGTGTGTGTGTGTGTGTGTGTGTGTGTGTGTGTGTGTGTGTGTGTGTGTGTCCTGTAGTGTGCAGTGTGGGAATGGGTCTCATCCCTTTTTGGTCCAAATGGAGAATAAAGGGAGCGACGAGGCGGAAAAATTGAAGACAAAGTTCTTGTCGGCCTGGAACAATGTGAAGTACAGTAAGTAGTTTGCTTGAGGCCAACACACACACACACACACACACACACACACACACACACACACACACACACATATGCTGGTGTCCTCTCTCCACCTTGTCTCTAATGCTCTCTCGCATCACTACAGTTTTGTGTCAATCAATCAATTTACTTTACGATTTAAAAAAAGAAAGATTTCAAGAATAAAGTCATAATGTTATTAAACTTTTTTTATTCTCATAATATCGTGACTTTTTTTCTTGTGAAATTGTGACTTTATTTCCCTAATATTACAAGATTCTTCTTGTAAAATCACCATTATACTCTCGAAACCTCATAATATTTTTTTCTTCACCTTGACCCTAATACCACAGGGTTTCCCACGGTCTTAAGAAGTAAAAAAGGAAGTCAAAACCGGTACTAGGGCTTAAATGCTTAGGTCTTCATTATGTTAAAGTTCATTTCAGGCTACTTAGGACTCTGATATCATATCTTTCTTATAGGTCTTACATTTTATTCATCATGGTCTTTAAAAGGTTTTTAAAAAGCCTTAAAAGTTACTTGTTTAAACCTGCAACAATTCAAATGCAGAGGTACCAACAAGGAATCAGCACAAATAAAAACATGCGCTAGAGTTCAGTGAGACAAGAACCTACTGCTGTTGAGTCAGACCTTAAAATAGTTCTTTGTCATACAGTCCACATTGAGTTTGTGTGCATTGATTCAGCTCACACAGATTCTGCTGTTTCTGTTCACCTGAAAAACACATTTAATGAAACAGGAGACTGTAGTGGGCAGGGATCTTTGGACTAAGCCAGAACATTGAGTGACATATGGGTGTTGTGGAGTAGGTGTGTCGGTCAACTGAGTAAATATAGCATTCCTATTCAGACTGTTTTTGTCCTTAACCTTCAATAACACCATAATAAGATAAGCTAATCTTTTATTAGTCCCACAAAGGGGACATTTGTCATGTCACAGCAGCAACAAGGACACTCAAGCATCAGTAACAAGTAAACATGCAATATAAACATAAGAAAAGATGAAAATAATAATAATATATACAATATAAAAAGGGCTGCACGTGGAAAAACATTGAGATATTTGGCTTAGTTTAAATAATTCATAATTTTAATAGGACACAAAACAAACGTTTTCCAGAGGATTACTGAACTGTTATTCATTACATTCTACACGTCAATATGTGTCAATGAAACTACACCCGAGTTAATAATTAGTACAGTTGTTTGTCTTTGTCTTTTATTTTGTCTTTTTATTTTGTGTTTCAGGTTGGGCTCTGAAATCAAAGACCTCATTCAGTAGAAATTCCCCAGTGCTCCTTCTGGGAAAATGTTACCATTTCAAGGCTGAAGGTACATCACGCAAACGCACACGCACACGCAAACGCACACACACACGCACACGCACACACAGCAGCAAAGGGAATCATACAAATAAAAAGCATCAGTGAATAAGTAAACATGACACAATTATATATGCAATGTAAACTGAATCTAAAAGATTTCACATATATGTTGAAATTGCACAGAAAATGAGTATTGAACAGTTAAATGAAGTTACACTTAGTAAGTGCTGCTTGTACAGTCCGACAGCAGCAAGAAGGACTTCAACAGTGAAATCCTTACCAGCCCTTTATCCTGTTGACCCACTGGTTTAGTCGCAGTATTAACTTGTTTCCCTGCATTTTGTGTTTGAATAATAATACCTGGTTGTCCACATCATCCACAAGATGAAAAAAAAAGCCATTTGCACTTCATGATTTGACCCCACGATCTTTTGTTTACGTCAGATGACGACAGTCTCACAGACGCCTGCTGTGAAGCCTCCAATGACGACTTCGTCATGGGGAACGCTGAAGCTTTCCGGAAGGATTTTGCGTCGCGAGTGTGGCTCACCTACAGGGAGGAGTTCCCTCCCCTGCCCAGCTCCGCCCTGACCTCCGACTGTGGCTGGGGGTGCATGCTGAGGGCCGGGCAGATGATGCTGGCTCAGGCACTGATTCTGCACTTCTTGGGCAGAGGTGGGTGAGATGATGGGACCACACCTGAGTTACAGTAAAAACCACATCACAGTGATGAGTGATCTAATGCCCAAAACAAGAAAAGTTCCAAAAGTGGAATTAGATTGTTCCCAGTTCAAAGTCACAGCTGTGGCAGCTAAGTCGTGGAGGTCTGGACTCAACACAGTTCAATGTGACGGGTGATAAAATGAAATGTTCATTTCTCATTTATAGTAACATTCTTGATACATTACATCCATAGAAAATCATTTAAACCAAACAATCTGAGAAGGGAAAATCTATCTACTTATTTATTTACTTGCTGGAATCCCTGATCTAAGTAGATTCCGATCAATATGGATTTTTGGGGGTGATGCCAATATCGATATAAAGGCATAGAACAATTCCAATACCCACATATCAGCCTCAATATATATACATGTACACACATATATAAAACTATAAATAAAAAGAAACTATAAAACAACCAAATATATAATACATGAACTTGTATGTATTGTACAAATATGTCTGTGAAAGGTTTATACTGGCTCTAAAACTACGGGCTTCAGAAAGGGGCTTTGGGCTGGAAGCTCTGTGATTTGAATAGTCAGACAAGCTGGAACTTTAGGTTTTGAAAAAGGACATTAGTATCTCAAAAACTCTCGTCCAACAGAAACTGTTAAAGTGTCTTTTTGACGATGAAGGGAAGGAGCCAACGCGGCTGATAGTTGGACACTGCCCGTTCCCTGCAGCTCCCGGGGGACAGTTCCAATCATCAGCTAAAGACCCAATTTAGTCCCATGAAAATGGATTAAGCGGATTAAGGAGCAGGAAGACAGATTTTTCTCCGCAAGTTTTGAGTTTTCTCAATAGAAAGTTTAATTCAGTTGATGCAAACCATTCACAGCGAGTGAATCCCTCATATCTCTGTCAGATCTATCGTCTCTGAAGTGTCCTCGACTTTATGAGTCCGCATAATGACACGACGGTGCCAGTTTAATGCAGTCATTTAGAAAACAATATTTAAAACTTGTTCTTCTGTCAAATCTAAAATATGTCACTGATGAAATATTTCTCTATAAAGTGACTAATTGCCACTTAAGGTTATTTATTGATCAATTTCACTTTGATTCACTTTGGATCAAGGTCATTTTGTTAATGACTTAGACTCTATTCTGGTTCGTTTTATAGCCGGGGCCCCTCCTACTCTCCCCGCCTCTGGATCCCCCCCTGTTTGTAAGGCTAAGGCGGCGTTAAAGTGAAATAGTGGGACACTCAAACTTATAATTGGACAGAATTACACTTATTCTGTTACAGAAGCACACGCGGTTCTGTCTGTTTAAGGAAAAACTTTTAATTTCACAAGTTCTGAAAGACTTTTTCTTCTTTACGGTGACGCTGTAAAGGAAACTTTGATGTGTTGAATGAGGCTCAGAGAGCAGACTCATGGATCCCTGGTCAAATTTGGTGCCTTTTTTTATTTTCCATTGTGAATATCAGGGATTAAGTTCTCACAAATTAGATTTTAATTATATGTTGTTAATCTATTTTCTGTGTTGTCATTGTACAGTAGTTTTGAGTCTATTGTATCAGTTAAATCTCATTTCTACAAGTATGGAGTTTTATCATAGATGTCTTTAGAATTTGGCAGCATCTTTGGGGCACCTCAGGAGGTAGAGAGGGTCGTCCACTAACCAGACGGTCGGTGGCTTGATCCCCGACTCCTGCGGTCGACATTCCGCAGAGTCCTTAGAGAAGATACTGAACCTCAAAGTGCTGCTGGCGGCGTATGAATGGTGTGTGACAGTAAAAGTGCTCCATATAGAAGAGCTGTATGGATGTGCGTGAATGGGTGAAAGACACTTTTACTATAAAGCGCTTTGAGTGGTCGATAAGACTGGAAAAGATCTATAAAGTGTAAATACTGTCCATTTAGTCCATATATATTATGTTCCTCTAAAATATGAATAATTTTTCTTCCTCATAGACTGGACCTGGTCGGCGGCGCTGAACCTCCAGCCCTTAGACGCAGAGACGTGGACCTCCACTGCAGCCAAACGTCTGGTGGCCTCTTTGGAGGCTTCTCTGCAAGGTTCCCAAGGGACCTCGGATCCAGGGTTGAAACACATGCCTCAGGCCCTGGGACCTGCAGAGGAGGCAGATGCACATCTGAAAGAGATGTATCACCGCACACTGGTGTCCTGGTTCGGGGACAGCCCCTCGGCTCAGCTGGGCCTCCACAGGCTGGTCCGCTCAGGCCTGTCGATGGGGAAACAGGCAGGGGACTGGTATGGGCCTGCTGTGGTGGCCCACATACTCAAGTAGGTGTAAAATGTTTGATCTGAGGGTAATTACACTTGTGACAGTCCTGCATGTGACTCTCATCCGCCTCAATTCTGTATGTAATCACATATAACACTTTTATGTGATATGCTCTTTGAGAAATATATGAAAATTCCCAATCTCACAAAATCCTGATCCAAGTCTGCAGCAACATTTTATGAGTTCCTCCCTGACCCAGACCTCATCTTTCCACCAAGATTCATGGTAACCTGTCTAGTAGATTTGTGTAATCTTGCTTAAGAGAAACCAACTAATAAACAAACGGACAAGGGTGAAAACATAACCTCCATGGAATATAAACAGCAATTTATTCAAAAATATGTCTTTGAGGAGATGCACTAATCTGACACCAATTTGTATTATCAGTAATAACGGTGGCAATATCAGTAGAAGAAGTTTAATCTCCAGAATCTTTGTCCTTCACTCACTTTCTCTCTTTTCACTCTCTTCCTCTTCCTCGCTCTCTCTTAGGAAAGCTGTCGAGGAGGCGATGGACCCTGGCTTGGCGGGTATAACTGCCTACGTCTCCCAGGACTGCACAGGTATGAAAGATGAGCCTGATGATGATAAAACAGGAAACTGGACACAATGCAACTGACCCTTCTTTCTCCACTAACTCTCTGCTGCTGCTGCTGAGAAACTGTGGAGCGGCTGAGAGTCGTGTCACGAGCGTCCGTTCCCCAACAAACACGTTCCGTTCCTAATCTACGACCACACGCTCCAGCCTCCTCTTAACTGCAATGATCTGTGTTGTGATTCACGTTTGTCTTCTCGATGGCCAAAGCAGACGTTAGCTGGTGTGAGAGTGAGCGTCTTGGTGTGTTGCAGCTCTGATATCAGTGAGAAAATTGGAGTGACTTTAACTTGTGCACCACATAGACATACATGATGTGCATCGTAGAATCTAGTTAAAGGTCAATCAACAGCTTCATTGTCAGACAAATTTATTTTCAGAAATTAAGTCAATTATTGATGATTAAAGTAATTTATTAACAGTCACTTAGAAAGAATGCTAAATATATTTGCCGTTTCCTGCTTCTAAAAATGTGAGAATTTGCTGCTTTTCTCTGTTTATATGAAGGTAATTTGAATTATGTTAAAATAGTTGATCAGACAAAACAAGCAACTTAGAAACTTGTGATATTTTACACTTTTTCTGACACTTTAGACATTTAATGGTTCATCAATTAATTGTGAGACATATAACAAACTTTAAGGGCGTATGGATATAATATGTATGTATGTATTTTGACAATTGTTTGCAGACAAAAATGAGAAAGATGAACTACAAAAGACAGGATTCTCGTATTTAACTAAGCCCAAAAAACGGGAATGCTACAGAAGTGATCGCCCCCGAGGCTGATGCACAGACAACATGTCTGATAAATTGACGAGGGGGGGGAGGGACACAGACAATATGACCTCCATCCTACCTTTGCATTATTGATCCTCCATAGTGTACAGTGCGGATGTGGTTGATAGCCACGGGGCACCAGCAGCAGGGCAGCCCTCTGCCGAGCCATCGGACGGCCCTCCTCCGCTGCAGAGTGACCAGCCAGCGTCTGCCTCCACGCCGCCAGACGGCCGAGCGGTCATCATCCTCATCCCTGTGAGGCTGGGGGGGGAGAAGACCAACCCCGAGTATTTTGACTTTGCAAAGGTGAAGTATACATGTCGTTTTGAGAAATATGTTTTTATTTGTACGTTAACATATTTAAGAAAAAAGGGGAAAGAGCAAATGGTAATTTTCCAGAATAGTGAGTTAAAAATATCTGTTTTATAGACACTGATATATAGTATGTGTGAAATAAAATGAAAGTGTTTTCTATCATGTACGTTATATGTTTCTCTGTCTTTCTTCATTTAGAGCATACTGAGCCTGGAGTACTGTATAGGCATCATCGGAGGGAAGCCCAAACAGGCCTGCTACTTTGTAGGATTTCAAGGTTAGTGTGAGCGTAATGGAAAACAGAGAAAGACCCACAGAGAGAGAGTAGCACATTATTTTGCATAATATACCCTTCTTACATGACGAGACAAAGTAAGTTAATGTATTCGTGTTTGCGTGAGGAAAACGGAGAGGAGTGGAGACGCAGAGGCGAGTGAAGCAGGGCTTACTTTATTCTCTGTGACCCATCAGAGCCTCGCCCATTCATCACAAGTAAACCTCCCAAGTTGTAAGCTGTAATTGATTTCCATAGGAGGCATGCATTAAATTTCATCTGGCCCAAAGTGAGCCACTCTTCATCACCTTCAGGAGCCAGGAGGAACCTTCAGTTGTACATCTTGGCAGTCAATATTTACACATTTACATTTTACCAATTTGAAACACAGTGGTGGATGATGTCTAAATGACAAGCAATACATTCTCCCTGCCAGGGCTCGGCTCCGCGCCGCATTCATCACATGCAAATCATCGAGTATAATTGCGTGTTTGTAAAAGTAATTCCCACCAACCAAAAATTAAATGACAACCTCTTTTTTTCCCCCCCGGCGTAAAGAATGTGCTTGTACAAATGCATTTGATTATGTGGAATTTAATCCACCCTGGTGGATATTAAAAAGCAACAACCTTCTGGGAGGCATATTTGACGCACACAAGCCCAACACTGGGCCGAGCAGGTGACTTTGAGCTACTCTGCATAGAAATTGGAGAGAGGCGCGTTTTTGTAATAATCCGATGTTTTTGAATAACTTGTCTTTTGTTTTGTCCTTGCAGATGACAGCTTGATTTACATGGACCCTCATTACTGTCAGTCTTTTGTGGATGTCAGCACCAGCGATTTCCCTCTGCAGGTAATGTGAAATTACACAGACGAGCTGACTGGGGCCTCAGTAATGTGAATTTAATAGTTTCTGTTAGTACTTAAGGGTATGAATCTTAAAGCAGCCCTTGGCCCAATTACCGAGTCCCTATGTGCTGATTTATTTGCTGCTCAGATGTGTGAAGCTGCCACTTAAGAGAAATACGGCAAATACAGGATCAGGTAGCCTGAATATTTCAGCACCCAATACATAAAAATCAGCACATAGCAAATGTACGGCAACTTTGTTTTATGCTTTTCCATGGCGTTGTATACAATATGACATGCAGCACAGTTGTAAATTTATCGACGCTGTGACAGCAGATAAATAGGATTTCATTCATCAAATGATGCAGAATACAACTTATTTTGTGTTGACGCTGCCATGGAGTGTATGTGCACCACATGTCCCGCAGTTACCTGCCCCCCCCCCCTTTCAGCTTGATGGATTCTTTCACATGCGTTTCGTCTCTTTGTGTCCAGTCGTATCACTGCCCCTCGCCAAAGAAGATGCCTTTCAGCAAGATGGACCCGAGCTGCACCATAGGTTTCTACTCGAGAAGCGTCCAGGACTATGAGAGGATCAGCCAAGAGCTGTCTAAGGTGGGGGGGTGCTGCTTGAACACAGGATGCTGGAAATATCACCCCATCGACGCCACTCATTTATTAGTCATTTCACGAATTCTATCTTCTGTTTTGTGCAATGGCAAATGACAGTATAACAAGATGACCAGTAGGTGGCACCATTTAGCCATGAATCTGACTCACTCGCCTGCCACTCAGCAGATTGGGTCCACGTTGTAAACCAGTCTCCTCAAGCTTATACTGCCTCTGCTTAGAGGACTCTATTTCCATGCATTAGAATCAACCGAGTCGCAGCCTGACAGAGAATATACTTCTTATTGAGTGTTAAAATTCAATGCAAACCGCTGTGAAATGCATAGTATGGCTGGAGCACTGGCGCTTCCACTGAAACACAGGTCAATTGTTTGTTCCAGGTGCTGCAGCCGTCAGCCAAGGAGAAATACCCAGCGTTCACTTTCGTGCAAGGTCACGGCAGAGATTACGACCTGTCGGCGGGCCTGACCCCGGAGAAGAGAGAGTGGCCCTTCATCCGTGACCCGAGGAGGACGGTCACCACCGCTGGGGACTTTGTGCTGCTCTGACAGCACTGTTTTAAAAGACTACACCGACAGGGAACTTCCTCCTCGTGAGGTGCAAACTGCCACGTCTGTTGTGACACTGAGGGTTTTTTAAACTTCCGGCATTCGGTTTCCTAATTCGTCCTGGAAACTTTGTTGCTGGGCACTTTTAGACCAAACTGCTGTTTTACTGGTTGCCCAGTAACATGAGTGCACTGAATAATTTGTCTGGGACACGGTGTTGAATTTAATCACCTAACATTTTGATATACTCATCCAGGAAATAACAGCATTTAGGGGAATTTGTATTCTTTCAGCACCGTTATTTGTTTTTGTAGTTCAGCACTCCCATGTTAACATGCTTTGTGGATTCAGGTGTCATGCAGCAGCGTCGTCTAACTTTTTAAAGGTTTGTAAAGTACTTCACCTGTCGTACTTAGACAGAGATTATCAAGTGTAGATGTCAGCAGTGGCCTGAGGTCGAGGAAAAAACCTTAATGAATAAATCTCTGGAGACAAAGTAACTCAACAACTTCTCCTCTAAAAAACATTTCACCCACCTGAAAAAGCCTCAGCCACACGAGCACCCCGATGCTTCAACGTGCACTCGATGTGTCGTTTCTTTTGTTCACACTCGACCTCATTCTGTCTCTTAGCAATAATCTGATAATAAGACTGTGTTCTTGTCCCGCTGGCTCAGTCATTTTGACCGAGTCGTGCTGCTGCCGTGAAAGTGACCAGACGTGGGAAAAGGAGGTGGAGGTGATGATGTTTTGTGCTGCACCTCACTAAGCACTGCTTGTTGTCAATTAACCTTTACAACAGGCTGGTTTAGATGTACTGTATATACATGGCATTTAAATAAAATAAAAAAATCATGAATATTCTGAGCTCAGATTCAGGGAAATGCAGTAAAGGAAGAAATACGATATAATTCTTCCACTCATTATTATTATTATTTGTATTTTGTGTATAACTGAAACCATTTGGTCGATTATTTCAAAGCATTTTGTCGAACATTTCATTTTGTGTTTCTTCTTTCTTTTGACGACCTACTGCAGATTTTGCAAAACACTTTTACAACAACTGTACTGAATATGAAATAGAAGTGAAGCTGCACACTTTAGTTCATCACTTCAAAGTTTTCCAACTGTTGAATCTTTCTCATGTGTTCTCCTAAATCACAACACCTGCATTTAGTTTCTTTACGATAACCTTGCTAAATTAATTTCTGCAATTTAATGGTTTTTTTTGTTCAAACCACTGGTTGGAAAAAAAACTGAATAAAGTAAAATACTTGACTTTCTCTATCAGATTTCTTCTATCGGGTCGTGAAGAAAAACCCGGTTTGCTTCGTTCCCTGTGCTCGAGACAAACCTCGGCCGTGTGCTGAAATGTATTCAGTCCCTTTCTCTCCCAGTCAAATGTAGTAGATTAAAACTAATCGTACGTGCTAACCATCTCTACAGCCCATTAACCAGGGACCGGAAAAAATGTGACCCGGTGACACTGGCAGCAATTGTGTTCCTCTGCGAGGAAAAGAAAATATCCTTGTGTGCTAAGCTCTGTTGCCATGGATAATCTATCTGTTGCCCCCTTAGTTCGAGCTATGCCGGACTGTTTTCCTGTACAATACAAATTCTTGTATTATGATGAGCCGTGCTTTTTAAAGGGGGGAACTGTCCTTTCTGGGCGGGAGCCAGGGCAAGGGTGAGGATGGATGGATGGGCAGAAGAGGAAGAAGAATTCTTCATCTGTTCTCTACCATGGAAAAGCAATGGCAAAGCGCATAAAGGCATCATTTAGATCCCCCGTCTGATCTGTGTGTTCGTCTATGTTGTGTTTTTTTTTCTTTTTGTGGACGGCCGACCGGCTGTGTGGACAAAGCGGGAAAATCAAGTATGCAGGAGAAAAAAGGAGCGGCGACATTCTTCAGCGTTGGATGATGGAGAGGAAGAGGAAGGGTGGGATGGACAGGAGGGAGGTGAAGGGAGGGGATGACACATTTGGGGATTTTTCTTGTCCGAAACATGAAAGAGCATTTGTGCTGGGGGGCACAGAGCGCTCTGAGGGTTGAATGTTCTTCATGTATTTACAGGGGATGTATGAATATTTGATTAATGAGTCACAGGCTCAGGGGAAATGCAGCAGGCGAGTGGCTTTACAAAGCAAGCCGATCTCTCTCTCTCACACACACACACACACAGACACACACACACACAAACAGACACATAAACCATGCCCTGCTGTTTAACGCAACTGCCTAAAGTGTCATTGACATTGCAGATTCCTGAAAATCTAATCTGCACCCAGGCAAATTCCTCACAAAGACGGAGTCCACAAGAGTCATTCCTCTGTTCCACAGATGCATGGTATGTAAGCGAGGGGGGGGGGGGGGGGGGTGTAAAGACAGAGACGCCCAATAAAGATTTTATTTTGGTGTCATCCACTGGAGGAAGTTGCTTGTGGGGTGCAGTCTTTGGACCAACAGGGATCAAGTAATCGCTTCACATCATAACCTGTGTTTGGAGTCGACCCCTGATGACACTACACAGCTGGGACAAGAACTTCAGGATGTTACCCACAAACCAAAAGTGTGATGTTGATACCAAGTGAAGCCATTCAAGTCATTTAGGTTGGGTTGTTATTAAAATGAAATTGGGAGAGAAAAGTGGCAAACAGAAAACTAGATGGACACTCTGAGAGCACAAACCTCCGCCAAGGCTGATTGACCACTTTCTCACCATGTTGCATATTGAGATCAGAGACATGTCGTTCACAGATGGAACAGATGTAGCTGAGAGGAATATGTGTTCGAGTATCTGGATAAAAAAAAAAACTTATTTTGATTTGCAAAATCCCAGTTATTATCCAGGTCCACACCAAATTTCACCTATTCATAGATATTTCCACTCACATGCCTGGTCAAGATCTCAAAAATTCACAAAAATTTCAAAAAATTGGAAATCAATTGAGTAGTTTTGCAATCTTAATCTTAATCTTAATCTCAATCTCAATCTTAATCTATTTTGCCTGCAAACAAACACTGTCTTGAAAAACCAGTCAAACAGAAAAACAGGCGTGCAGAAAACAGTATCTGTGATGGAATGACACAAACAGTGTAGAACGGTGCACCTTATCAGCTTCCTTTCAGGGTGCACATGAGATCTCAGCACTGAGTCTTATGCACACACAGAGTCAACATACACAACGTTTCTCTTTTCCATGACAATATTATCAAATTTGTGTCACTAAGCTGCGCTGAAGAAGACGACTGTGATGCACCACGGTGTCGTTTCCATTCCCTCTCACCCTGTGGTTCTCAGGATTTCCTCCAGCCACAATCACACCATGATGGATGACACTGAGAACATCTGAGGGAATTAGATCTAACAAAAAAGGATAAGACACGGGTGTGTGTGTGTGTGTGTGGGGGTAAATGTGTGTGTGAAGCCTTAAACAGCTAAAAAGTGATGTCTGGTCCTCTCCAGTCATAAGCAGTGTGTAAATTTATATGGATGAGTGTGTAGTTTACACATGTACGGCTTGTGTGTAAGTCATTCTAAATCTTAGGTGTCACACTCCCTCCCTGTCTTCACACCAGGTGCAGGGGTGCTAGATTTATACCCAGTAGCCCTTGCCCACCCTTGTGGAATGCCATGCATCTTCAAACAGGTACTTCACTTTGAAATCTCATCTCGGCGTGATATCTCTAGGCGGCTAAATATATCCGGCTCCCGGATCCTGCAGCCGTCAGAGCGTAAATAGTGCCTGCGCTGCATCAGACTGCATTCAGAGTCTCAAGTCTGTCCACGCAACTGTCCACTTGTCTCCACCCGTCTCCTCCTACGCCCCCCCCCTCCTCCTCCTCCTGCTCCTCACAGGAGCTCCTGGAGAAATGCTGAGGCACTGCATGCCTCACACATCTCTTCTGGGCTGAAGCCAGACAGATGTCACGATGCTGTGATTAATCAGCAGCTCCCAGGACAGGAGGGTCTGAGGGCGCTCCACCATGTGAACATGGCCTGCAGAACATACTAGGTCAGAGGTTCTTGAACTTTTTTCTTACTCTAAACTGCAGACACATACTTTTGCCTGGGTGAAAACTGCTTTTCTATCTTGTGCTGGGTGTTTGAGGAATCGCCGGAGCAGGAATGTTGCACCAGTGGTGGCCTGATGTTTGCAGAGGTGTTCATGAAACATTCAAAATATGACAGCAAGCAGTGTGTGATCCATGGGGCAAATTCTTTTCATTAATCTTGTCATATTGATTTGCCTTTGCTATTTTTTAATGATGCAAAACAAATTTTAATTCTAAAACTACTGATATTACTTATTTTTAAGTGATGAAGGTGATGCATACATTTGCCATATGAGAATATATCAAGTTTGAAAAAATAATGATTTCAACCTTATTGCCCAGATGTAACTCATCTGGAGTTAATAAATAAAGGTTTGTGGCTCCAGCCCATTGTGAAGCTGAAGATGAATGGATGGATGGGAGGATGAATATTTGTACTGATGCAGCCAATAAAAGGAAAATAGAGGAAACAACGAATGGTTTACAAATCAAACATTTGAATAAGACGTCCAAAAAGCCGATGATTTACGAGTTGGTGAGATGCTCTTTCGAAGAACAACTTCAGAACTTTCTGTTAACAAACAGGAGATTGTTCTGAAGCATCTCCTGACTTTAATCAATCAATTCATTTTGTCATAATCCATTAAAGTGGCTCCTCCTCGTGAGCAGTGTTGGCGTGAAATACTGTTACTTGTATTGCATGCAATTCTCATGAAACCTTTTGTTTGATATTCAATAAAAAGTTGTGCACAATTTTTTTCGTACTAAGTGTATTTATGTGACCTTTCCGTGGAACATGGTCATTGGAGAGGCTTTTACAAAAAGGACTTTGTATTTTTACAATCCCTAAAATGTTATTTATCTAATTTGAAGTCAAACATTCTGATTTAATGCGACCAATTCACCATCAAACTATAGACAAATCCAAATAGTCACAAATCCAAAACTTTTAATGGAACTTATTGAATCAGTGTGGAAACTCCTGCTTTGCTTTATTTTGCAATGTAAAAAGAAACGTATAAACGCACATTAAGCTCGTCGTCTGATGCTGTTTACATCACACACGTCCTCTCCTCCCACTGACAGCCTTGCACCAGCAGAGGCCCAAAGCGCCGCTCCTCACCCAGTGCCGGCTAACCTCGCCTGGCTGTGACAACAGGAAGGGCACCGGAGTTAACATTTAGATAACGGATGTGTGTGCCGCTTTCGATTTCCATTCCTGGTGACAGGGAATCTTAGGAGCACATCACGGGTTGTGTGTGTATGTGTGTGTGTGTGTTGGGGGTGGGGTGGGGTGGGGCACGCCTGTGTGTGTTTCCTGCATCTCAGGGGTGATGTGGAAGAACGCCGAAATTCCTCATTCTGCTGTCCTCTGAGGCATGGCCGGCCCTCTGTCAGCTTTTACTAACCAGATGCATCCGAATCAGGCGCCGGGGCTGAAGGCAGGGGATATTGCCTGCTGTGTAGCTGTCGACTTGTTTCTTATTGCATGCCTGTGTTGAGCCGGGTGGCAAGTGTTGTGTTGTGTTGTGTTGTGTGTGTGAACGGGAGCCGGAGGTTAGGGGGGGTGTCAGCCCGTCTGCCGGGTGTGTGAATGTGTGTGGCAGGACATGCTACGGGTCCAGGGAGTGTATATCATCCACCAGTCTTAGCTTTACCCGACGCTCGGATTGTAACTCACATCCGTCTCTGCCATGATGCGGCCTGTAAATTTTGTCAAGTTAGTATTCCTCTAACACCACCTAATGACACCGAGTGTGTGTGTGTGTGTGTGATGGTGAAAGAGTGTGTGTGACAAAGAGAGGTAAATCATGAGGAAATGTGACATGGAGCCACTCTTCTTTCTCTTTTTTTCTCTTATTCGATGAATGCATATATTAGTGTGTGTGTGTGTGTGTGTGTGTGTGTGTGTGTGTGTGTGTGTGTGTGTGTGTGTGTGCGCGTCTGATCTCCCCCATCCTGCAGATTTGTGTCTGTGTGTGATACTTTGCAATCTCATCTCCATCTAAAACTCCTGCAGGCCCCGTGCACCATTATCACGCAGTTGCAATAAAACCCACAGTAATTAAAGGGGATCTGGCCGTAATTGCCTCAGTGAATCAACTTAATCAGCACCTGTGCTCACAGTCGACCTAATGGTGCAATCTAACCTTTTAATACCCCAGAAATTAGAATTGTAAAAAATTATACACCTTGTGATCATTCTGTATTTTGAAACTCTTGAGTGGACAATGAGTGGACCATTGTCCAAGGCAAATATTAAAGCTGCAGTCCGCCGAGTGTGCCGAAGAGACAGGGTATGAGCGAGAGAGAGAGAGACAGACAGAGAGAGAGAGTGAGGACCTGCCACAACTAAGTTTTTACATGTTTACAGTTGATCCTTGAACAAGTTGCATAAATGGACCAAAGATGGAAGGTGTTGTATACACTTTGTATATTAGTTTACATACTTATGAATAGCTGTCCCACTATAGAATGTATATAGATGTGGACAATGTGTCTCCACTTCCTCCCACTATCCAGAAGTGGAGTCAAAATACCCCAGGTATGAACGCTGCCATCTTGTGCCGATGAAGTGATTAGGAGCCAGAGTGTTTTCACAGCATTAAATAACTCATTTAAAACAAAGTTATTGGAAAAGTAGTATTTGAACGTACATCAGTGTGATAAGAACTATACCTAAAATGATAGAAACCATCTTTGAGAAAAATTTATTTGACATGTACTTGACTTGAGGCGTGGTTTATGACCTGTGCTGCAGCCAGCCACCAGGGGGCGACTGAGACACTTTGGCTTCACTTTCACGTTGTCGATCTTTATGTGTCACACCATCCAATTTTAACTAACCCTGCTTTGTTGTCAACTACTTTCTTAATTGTGTAGGATTGAATTTCACCGTGCCATTTCTCAAGTTGACCAGACACTTGGAAGTAAAACACCCTGGACAGAACTTTTCACCGAAAAAAGTTTTGACTTTTCTCATTGCAAGAACAGCTAAACTACACTGATCATAACCATCTTCCATCTAACAGATGCACGATGCCCAGGAGCAGCTGCTGTAGCTGTGATGCAGCCACTAATAATGTCATGAATTAAAACCTGTGCTGCTTCAGCTAATTCCAGTTACAATATCTGCTGTGGAAATGGGCTCCTTTCTTTTCAGACATCTTCCAGAAATTGTTGGTTATAATAAATGCTGAGTTACTCCGTCCGCAGCTTTACAGTGAGGCAGCAGAGCGGCTGATTTCCATAAAGGTTCTTCAAGTTCACACAATTGACCACAGAGTGGTTCAGCAGACACAAGCAGGTAACAGGTTTGAAATTGGTCTGTGGATTAGAGTCTGTGGCACAACTCACAAAGATCTTGACCTAAATATAGTCTGTGGGGATGGTGGTTGCAATGGAATGCAAAGTAAGTGTGTGTGCATGTGTGTGTGTCTGTGTGTGTGTGTGTGTGTGCAGTACGACAGCCGCGTAAAAGCATCAGTAGCTTAAATGAGCTCACATGCAGATTGTTACTTCCTTGATGGTATTTAAATAGAAGTGTATGAGAGAGGTGTTCCACAACAACATAGATTTAAAGACACAACAGTATACACTATTAAACAACACGATAACAACCACAAGAAAAAACACACATAACGACGCAGCTAAAAATCATGAATAAATTAGCACGCCCATTACTCTCGCAGCGGCGGGCCCACGGCCTCATTGAAATATAGGTCTTTTCAACACATATACCTAATATACTAAAAAAGAACATTTAAAATGATTCAGTGGCTTCTGTGAACGCATTAATTTTCAGTACTAAAAATATATTTTTAAGCAGGTCTTGGTCGCTGCTTTTCTCTTGTGTGGAATGCATAATGGATTCCTATGTAATCCATTACGGCTGATGAGGGAGCGGGAGATAAAGAGTCTGCGGCGGCGGCAGCCACCCGGGGTTGTTCTTCTTTAAATGAAGTTTTAATAAAGAACGACGGAAAGGCTGCACAAGGTCAATTATCAGACTGTGCCCGGGATCCGATGCTCTCCTCAGATCCTTAGTTAACCATAATAGCTGTCAGTCACAGCCTGCTGATCCACACGTTAAAAGCGCGAGATGCCCAGACGAAGGCTGAAGCGATCTATCCCACACCTCCGTCGGTGTACGTTTACTGTTGACTATTTTTCGTCCTGACTGGCACATAAGGTCACCACTGTCACAGACAGGCAAATCAGGAGCGCTGACTGTGGTTGACGTTCATTTGTCAGCGCCCCTCGTTGAGGAGGATATCTCTTTATGCATCAAGAATACGTTAAAAGTCACCGGGGGAAGAGGTGGAGATATTAATATCATCCGTCCGGGTGCTCGCTCGGCGTTGAAAGTTGAAAGGCCCCCCATCTCAAAGAGTGAGGTGGATTTAATGTACAGGGTGCTTATGAATACACTTATGTATTCATTTGAGCAATAAACGCCGGGCTGGGTCCCACACAGAAAAACAAACTGCCTAGCTTCCGGCAGCCATTTTAATTAAATGCCATGGATTGTCAAATTTATCGATCCCCCCGCTCCCCTGACACAAGCTTGAAGGATGTCCTGTTCCATTTCCATATCTTTAGCGGGTTCTGCTGCTAATGTGAGGTGAGGGATGGAGGGAGATGGAGGTCTGCTTGGCTAAAGCGGGCCTGGCTCCCGCAGCGTGGGGTTGGAGGGAGAGAGAGAGCGGGGGGGGGGGTGTAAGTGGATGCAGATAGGCTAAAGGGGGAAGAGGGGGGGGGGTGCACATGTCCTGAAGCGATAGCCTCAGAGCCTCACTCTCCCTCGCTCAGAGCAGCTCTGTGTACAGATGGGTGTCTGACAGGCCTACAGCTGTTCCCCTAATTGTTCATTAAGTGTTCTATTGATTCCCTTATTTCGAGTACATGTGTCTTTCAGCCTCCATGTGAAGTGGCGGACACACATGCCACACACACACACACACACACACACACATGCTCACATTTACTCACACCTACACACATCCTGGCTGGGCCGAGATGACAGGACCGCTTCATGCTGGAAATGCGAGCTGCCACTTCTAATCCAGGGCTTCTCTCTCCGCGGGGTCCGGCAGGGCCTGGAAAGCGGCGCCGCGCTTGACGCACCAGGCTTTTATTTTCCAAACTTTTAGCATCAATCAATTAAAGTGCTGGCAGCAGCATGGAAAAATGTTTAATTCCTTGTTAAGCAGCGGCAGCCTCAGATTGCACCTGGCTGATAAGGGAGCTTGTGTGAGTCTATTAGATCCTGATACTCTTGCCTGATTACTCGGGGAGAATACAAGCTTTATTTTAGGGGGAAGAAGATGGAGAAAGATAGTCCGGAGGAGAGGAGAGGAGAAATGAAACTCAGGCTCAGCACCATCATCTTGAGGCAGATCAGATGTGATCTTCTGTTGTGGATTATGCCATTCACTGGGAGCAGCTCTGATCCACATTTAATCTGCAAGCAGAACTGATAAAACCCATTCCAGGGCCCGTGCTCCTGCATTAATCCTCTTTGCAAAAAAAAAAAATTGCATGAAATAAAAAGTTATTTAAATTTCCATAAGGAACAGATTCGTCCTTTGACTGTTCTAAGTGCACCTTGCTCTCTGTAGCGTTGTCAAAGTCTCCCAGAGCGACCGTATCCTACGACATCCACTTGACGCAACGCGAGATGGAAAAATCTGACAAAACCTGAGGTGATCGTGACAGAGTTTCCCTAAAGCACGATCATGCAGAGCACGTACAGAAGGAGGCAATTTGTCTCAGTGCTTTTATGAATTTATAGAAAAAGGCAGCAAATAGAAAGGGTAGTATTATATGGACTGGTCAACGCTAAAGGGAGAAAAATCACCAGACAAACTGTAACCATTTCTCTTTTTTCCCCTTTGTTCTAAGCCTCACAATTTGGCTTTCAAATTGGACTTAGCGCTTCAGTGAGTCAAGTCATATACTCCCAGCCCGGGTGGTCGTCTCCATTTCTTGGGCGAGGAAATTCTGTTGGCCCTCCCGCGTTGAGTGGAGTGATAATGTTCTCTGTAAAACACAATCAGTCACCTCCCTCCTTGCCTTTGTATAAGCCTCGAGGACCCCCAATCAATACTGGCTGGCTGGGTGACTTATCATCGTGGGCCGGCCGCAGAGCTGAGTCGAGCTGAGCGGGGCAGGAGACAGCGGGCTGCATCCTGATGCAGACGTGAGGTGAGGCCCCGTCGGTGACTTGCCCACGAGGCAGTGACCAATTTGTTGTGAGCCAACACAGGGAGGGATGGTGGGAAATATCTTAGAGAGGCCACGCACACTCACTGTTTGTACAATTGTATACAAGATAACGTTGACGTGAATCAGATTTAGGAGGAATCCATGGTGAGGGATTGAATGAAATTTTCATAATCATGTTTTCATTTGTGCAAAGTCACCTGTAACTCTTCATAAACCTCACCTCCCCCATGTTGGTGGATTGGACTTCTGCACAGACTCTGGCTCCAAATGACGTCAAATGGCAGAACCCATAGAGATTTTAACTTCAATTTTTGTTAAATGATAGGAAGTGCAGACGCGTTGTCCATCTTCAGATACAGTCAATGGTTCTCTTCTACAGAGACAGCCATGTTGCACCACATATGTTTCTACACTATCCCAGAAGGGACAATCCTTGAGGGGACATTCCACGTATCCAGTGAATGGAATATATCTACTTTATTAATTAAAGTCATTAAAGAGATCCTATAAGATACAATATTTGAGTTACAGAAGACAACCTGTTTGTATGACCACCTATCTCACAGAATATCAAGCCCATTGAAAAGCCATGCGAGCCACTGGGAGGTCCTGAACAGCCTCGTGTATAATGTTGTTAAACTCCCACTGCTGCTGACACCGAGAGAGCTTTTTAAAAGCAGGAGAACTTTAATCTGGCCGGTGCACAGCCACGATCACTGCTGCTGAAGGCCACGCAGGATGATGTGTGGTCCTGAGCGGTTGTCTCGTGGCCTTGCTTGCCTCTGCAGTTTTAAGACAATACTTTCAAGGTCTTTACTTAACACTTACACTGTTGTCTTTCTGATTTTATACGACGGCAGTGAGCTCAACGCTAAAAACAACGTGAAAAAATAAAGCGCATTGGCTCGAAAATAACGGTTGAATCCAAACTTAGATGAACACAGTTATATTTCCAAATCACAAAATCATGATGTCAAGGCACTTTACATACAGAGTGAAACGAAACAAGTCTCACAATGAGCAAATTTCCCTTTTTGACCAGAAGAAACTTCCAACAGAACCAGACTTGGACCAGACTTGAGAAATGTGAAGAGAGGAAGAGAGAAGAAAGCGAGATAGAAACCAGGAGCAATTATTACAACTTACATACTTATAGATGTAATAATGTTAATAATAATAACAGCAGTACAAATTAATAATAATGAATTGCCCCATGATCCAGATCGGCATCAACATTTAAAAGGTTCTTCACTGACCTATCCTTCCATTAGTTGTAATCCCTGCTAACTAACAGACAACAACAAATTGCAATGAACACATCATCTCTTGGGGGAGGTAATAATAATGTTACTACTGATAATAAATAATACAAATTTTGATTTGTACAGACAGAGGTTTATTAATTTGTCTACAAAGGTTATGTCTTGATTCACCAGGTTAAGTTTTTTTAAGTTCTTTGAAAAGCACTACTTTTCTATAAAATCTACATAATATTACAATATATGGTGATTTCATTTTTTTTTTTTTACATATAAAATGTTACCACCTTTCTACCAATTTTCTGATGTTGCACTGATTACAATTTAAGCTGGAAAACTTTTCATTTGGTGGTGAATATGTTGTTTAGTTGTACATCAGATAATAGTAACTATCAATCAATTACATTTTCACAACATTATTGTTTTAAACCTATCTAATTGGACAAATGTCATTCAAATATCATTCCTTGTGTTGATCTTAAAACAGGATTCGCTAAGTCATCGCTAATTTGCGAGCGTATGCAGGACCAGCAGCTGTCTGAAGACTCGGTGCAATCAAGGAAATCACATGAACCAGTTAATTGAAAAAGAAAAAGTTAATAGGCCACCACTGAATATGCATTTGAACTCATTAATTTTTGCAAAGTGTGCTAAGCACATGTTGGAATCAATGATCTGCAAATGTCTGGCTTCCTCCTCGTCTTTTACTATTGTGATTTTAATGGAGTGATGTTTTGAGTTCAAGTCAGTAAATGATAATGAATAAATATTAAGGATTAAGGGTGACATCAGAAATGTTTGTTCACCACATTGTATAATGTTATTGTAGTATTTCTAATTTTTACGTTTTTCACTTCAGATTGTCTCTATTCTTTTATTTTTAATAGTGAAATTCTTTTATTTCTCATTGCCGTTTTCCCTATCTTATCTTATGTTCTCTTCTCTTCTCTCAGGAGCAGTTGTAAGACAAGGACACTACAGACTCATGGGAGATAAACTAGCTGCTGAACACACCAGTGGACTGGAGATGAACCAGCTGACGTCTCGTCTGCTCGACTCTAACGTTTCAGTTTCTGTGGCCCGTCCATTACGACGGTGACAAAGGGGGTTGCAGTTGGAATTGTCTTTAACTTTGATGATGTTTGCAGCCACGCAGGCCTGTTAATGGCCCCTAATTGTCCCGGTGAAGACAAGATGTTGACATTTGCGATGTGTTCACAGTCCAGGGCTTTGCTTTAGTCATTATGCTAATTCAACCATTATATATCCGGGGGTATTAATGGGACTGACGCAAGTGATGTTACAGGTAAAGGGCTGTGAAATGGTCTGTAAACAGAGGGAATTGATTCCAAGGCTGAGGCGATTGTCACCAGCCGGCGCTGAACTGCACAGATAGCCTGCTCCTCCTCCTCCCCGTCTCCCCCCCTCTCCTCCTCCTCCTCCTCCTCCCTCCTCCCTGTCCGGCCTGTCAAATAGTCTCCGACAGCATTCAGCAGAGGCTGTCAGGGGCCATCAAAAAGGTACCCAAACACAGCGTGAAATGCCGTCTGCTTACAAAAATGAGACTGGATCAGGATCAATACAGTTTACCCCACTTGCCCAACACCAGAGCGCATCCATCTACTAACACCACCGCGGGCCCGGCCCTCGGAATCAGCTGCAGCCACACCGCTCTGGTTCTGTAGCCAGCTGCCTGTCATACAGAGGTTGGACTTATTTTACACAAGCATTGCTTTTGAAAGACTCAAAGATGATGCACACATTTATGTTGTGAGTTTGACTTGCGGAGAGGGGCCGGATTCTGTGGACGGACCAATCTGACTGAGAAATTCTTAGTTTGTTTTCAATGATATAATAGAGACAGACTTTAGCCGTAGATATAGATCCAGGCAGGACATTTTGGTACCTTTGTGCATTCATGGTTTAAACTGTTATAACAGTTAGTGTCTTGTGTTACTGTTAAAATTAAAACGACTTCAGCTGAAATTGTGTTATCCTCTATTTAATTATATGATATTTTATGGCCCATTTTAACTGAACATTGTGTCGTAGCTCAAGAGGAAACCTGCTTTATGCTCTAACTCACATTACTCCATCACAATTACACTTTTTCACATTTCTTTAACAAATTAATATTTACAAGACCCATGCCGATTGATAAATTATTATCAGATCTCATGCATAGCTTATTGGATGGTCTTATACATCATTTACCAAACGAGTGGCTCATTTTAGCTGACTCCACCATGTGTCTTATAGTTTTCTGTTGAGTAACATACGACAACAGTTATGTAATATTATGAGGCAATAGAAGACGATGATAAACAACACAAGTACTTCCACTACATGAACAGCAGTACTGAAACAGCTCTGATGCAAATTTTAAATACGTTCCCAAACACTGTGTACTGTTAGTAGGGCTGTGACTAACTTTTATATATTATTACCATTTAATCGATTAATCCACAGCCTATTTTGTCAATTAACATATTGATTTGATATGATCTGAAAACACCATCACAGTCGTCTGAAGCTCGAGGGGACGATTTTAAATTGCTTGTATTGTCCAACTAACTTTCCACAAATCAAAGACGTTACGTTTACAGTCACACAAGTAAAAAACAAACTCTCACAACCGAGGAACTGGAATTAAAGAATGTTTGAAATTATAGCTAAAGAAATTATCAAAATAGCTGCTGATGAATTTGTATTCTAACGATTGCAGCTCTAATTTATACATGTATTAAAATATGTGTGATATGACGGCGTAAACTTGTCGGAATTCCTGTAATGAAACGTTTCATGATGTCGGCTGATTCATTAAAAAATAAGATCCTTTGCTCAAATTAAAATACTTTTTATGCCTTATAAATACTGGGCGCCCAGACTCTGCTTCACATCCCATTACCGAGGCAGCCTAACAGCTATCCTGTAACAACAGGGGGAGATGACCATTGGCTGTCATGTTCATTTAGCTGTGGTTGAGCTCACGGAGCAGAGAGCAGGCTATAAAGCTGGACCTGCACTGCCACACAGTAATTGAATTACTCTACCGTCCACCCTTGTATTCATTTATCGTTCTGAAATCTGCTAGCGATAGTAAAAAGCGGGATGTTTTGGATCCAGTCCCCCCAGTCCGGAGGGAGAGAGCACTCTGACAAAGGTCCTCCACCGAGTATATCTCTTTTATAATAACCATTTGCAGAGCAGTATGGCCTTGTGTGCTTATATCCGTCAATCCAGGTGTCGCGGTTAACATGGATATCAAATAACAGCCTGCTAACCAGATCTGTCAAAAACATGAGGCTAATAATTACCTGCTTCTGTATTGGGGGTCGGGGGGAGGAGGCGCCACATAATAAATCTGCTGTATTCATCCAGAGAAAATTCCTCTTTTTTTTTTTCTCTTGATAGGGTTTGAATACGAAGCCCAGGCTAATAAAAGATTGGCCTGTCATAATGAATCAAGAGGGCCAGTGTCAGGTAGGTAGTGTGAGTCTATCCTCTCACATATCCATCTCTGGAACAAGCCCCGGTGCGTCTACACGGCCGCAGAACGGAGACCGGTCGACACCCTATTTGGCTCCCTCGGCTGAAATTAACTTTAGGCCCAGGAGAGAAAGAGAGACAGTGTTGGGAGCAGCATGGCTTCATTTTCTCCCCGCAGCGAGCATCGCAGCCCCGGAGGGACACCAAGACGGATCTGCATGCCACTCGCTATTCTCCGCTACCTGCTTCAAATTTATTATTGTGGCAAGTCAGCTTCCCCAACAGCAACTTGGAGGACTTTTCAAACCTAAATGGTATCTGCAGGCGGTCAGGAGACACATAGAAATCACACACACTCACACACACACACATACACACTCCCTGTTCCTGTCACACACACTGAGGAGGGGAAAAGCTGCATCAAAAAGTAATCATGGAGATCAGAATACAGCTGTCAAACGGCGCCAAACAAAAAGTGATGCCTCTGATGAAGTGTTCCGCTCTCTCAGAAGCAGGAAACACTCGGCAACTTTTCACCCAAAGTTTGTTGGCTCTGATGAAGCTGTACTGTGTGGGTCATCAGTGTGGCTCGGCGGGCTCAGTCATGACACACACAGTGTTTGTGAAGCTGTGCCTCACCTCAACCTGCGTCATATCTCATCCTCCTCCGTCGACCACTAGTTCCTGTCCCTTCAGACGGTTGAAATTCAGCCAGTGGAATCGACGGAAATGACGAAATTCCGCAACAGTGGGCTGACTTGGGTTTGTGGTAGAAAACAAAATGATCAATAATTTAGTTATTTTCATTACCAGTTAATCAGCTGATTATTATGTTTTCATCTCGGTTTGTACTTTAGTAGGATTTCACCAAAACTACGGGATGGATGACCATGAAACTCGGGTAAGAACCTATTCAATGTTGGTGCGGATCTGAATGAGGTTGTGGATCCAGGTTTTTTTTTTTACACTGTCTTTAACAGGTTGGGTTATTTTTTCGAAATTTCCGTTGATTTCTCTTTATGAAAGAAAATCAGGCATCAGGTTACGGGGACTGATATTTATGATTATGTGCGATTCGGTGCAGATCAAAATAAAAATCTGTATCTAGAGAATTTCAATGTGATTACAGAAAGGGAATAATGGGCCTTGGTGGAGGTGTGTCCTCTCTTCTCGTTTTGAATAATCAAATGGTACATCTTTAAAAAAGGCCCTGATTAATTAATTAATATTATTTCTTTGTTCAATATTCAGATATTAATTTTGCTTTTAAAATCCTCACATTAGAGAAGATGCAATCTGAGATCTACTTTCCCCTGAAAAATCATTAAACGATCAATTAATTATCAGAATATAGTATTTTTCCCCCATTAGTGTTGAAATAATTGCATTTACAATAAAAAAAGTTTGGCAACTTCTGTGTTGGTGCTTGTTAAAAAAGCAGAAGTGATGAGCTGGAACAAAGATCCATGTCTGGACATAATAATCTGACATGCGTCTGTCAACCGCTGCACACTGTGCACCGAGCAGCCTTCAAGGTCAAATACCAGTGTGGAGGTCATGAAGGAGTGGCACTGGGAGAAATAATGAAGTCTGGGCCCGTGATGCCCATTACCTTTCCTTTGTCCCCTGCAAATGATTATCATTCACGTGATCATCTATTATCATGTTATTGGAGGTAAATTTAACAAGCTGTTGAGAGTGCCGGAAAATCAATACCTTTTAAATGCTGTTTATGTGTGATTAACGGTTAATATCCTCACAAATTATTTAATATAATAAGGTCATTTGTCTTTCACATGAGCCCGGCACCCTGCAAAGAATAATAGAATAATAAATGAGGACACTAGTGAAGAGGAGATTTCTGATGCTTTCCCCGGCTCCATTTTATTACCCATATCCTCTTTACAACTACAAAGCTGCACTATGGTTATTTTATGCAAGTCATAAAATTAGGCTGAGATGGAATTAGCAGACTCGGGGCTCTTTATAGGTCAAGCCGGTAGTTTATGAGCCCACGGCTCCCTGGCACTATTGTCAGGAGGCTAGTTAGAGGGGTCTTTAAGCATGATTTAATATGTCCATGCCTTGAAAAATAGTTAAATAGCTAATTAAATGGAGGAGTTAATTTACATATTAATTGACCTTCCAGTAATATTTATATTGATACCTACATGAGGAGCCCTTGTCTTCATTGCCTTTCATCATAGTTAGTCTGAGCAAATATGGTGTAACTTTTTTTGTTTAAACTCAAGTTTCTTTTTATTGTCGCTGGAGAGGGGCTGTGTATTCCCCGCCATGCCAGGCGCACAGCTGGCCGCGCTCTTGTGTGCCGAGTACTCCTTTTGTTGTTGGATAATGGAGGAAGCACCATAAACAGAGATGGGATGTGGCCTGGGGGGGGCATTGCGGGTTGGGTGGGTGGAGAGAGTGTGTGTGTGTACGTGATGGGGAGGGGGGGGGGGGTTGACAAAGGAGCTGGAGGAGGTGGAGGACAGTGTCTGTGTCAAAGCTGCTCTTAATTATATCTCTAATCACCAATCGGCTTGCCAACAGAACAGGACCCTGGGGGCTCGACATTAGCCCAACCTGTACGGAATTAGCACAACATTTCACCTGAAAAGCTTTACAACACACACACACCCACACACACACCCACACACCTCTTAGCCACACACACTCCCAGAGAGAACACGACATAAATCTGTTTGTTTGTTACCCTCCACCACCGGCTATAACGCTCCGTAAGAGATTTGTGCCACATTCTCTATGATAATAATCTATCGCACTAATGCGGCGGCGGCATGTCGCATTGTCATGTTGATGTCCGCGCGGCCATCGAGGGGTAATGATGACACGGATCAACGATGATAGATTGGAAGCACATTGTTTGTTTGCAACAGGGGGTGCGTCCGTCCCGCGCATCGTGTTGTTAGCATGGTAAGTGTGTCTCGCAGCCTATTACCGGCCTGATCATTTGTCACCGGCCCTGTCTTCACTCTGTCTCCCACATTCTTTTTGGATAATGGCCCCTTCAGATGGATCTGCATATGAGGCCCGCGTTCAACAATGGCCGCCCTGAATGGGGCTTTTCAGGCTGTGTAAACCCGAAATGTGGCAACAAACGCCCGACACTGGGGTTTCTGGGATATCGGGTGGGTGCTAAGAATTCAGGTAAGAGGCATCTCTCACTGCTACTTGTCCATTTTGAATACTTCATCTTATTTTTTAATTTAACAAGAGATATATGATCTATATCTACTACATCAGGTGTGAGAACGTGACCTAATGCGGAGTATCTGTCTTCCATTATCCGTCTCCCTGTGGCCTCCACTCCTGCTGGCTTCGACAATATGGCTGCCGGCCTGAAGCCCCTGATCCAGCCACAGACCAGCAGCTGCCCAGCAGACCCGTGCAGCCGCCGGCGACACCTCAGGGCCATTGGCGCTCATCACTCACTGCGGCTAAGTAGCCTGTCACCGGGTGCTGTGGCTGCAAATTGAATATTGTTAGGACCCATAGGTTGTTCCCATCAATGCGCTGTGTGTACGGCCATGTTGTTTACATGTTGATTTAAGACACAACAGCCTCGCACGGCAAACTTTTCCAACGTCCAGCAGAGGAGTTCTTTTGTCCTCGTCCCTTCTACGTAGTGACAGAAACTGGTGACCGTCTAATTTATTAGCAATTTACTCCAGTGATTGATTAGTTGACATAAAAATTGATCAGCAATTATTTTGCAAATTGCCTCACAAATCTTTTAAGGTAATGTCAAAATCAACCCCCCCCCAAAAAACTGGAAAGCAAATACTCTTCAGGTTCTGGACTAACATGAGACAAAACCAAACATATGAATACACACTGTTTAATTTTAGGAAATCTGTTGTTTTAGATCAAATGATTGAGAAAATAAGCAGAATAATTGATTATGAAAGTCGCCATTAGTTGTTTAATATGAGAAAAATAAAATGCATGTGAGTGGTTGACAGCAGCATGTGTGTGGAATCACAGAAAAAGAACAAACTGACCAACAGCTGGTCGCCTGTAATTCCTCTTCTGCTCGGTGTCATTTGTGTGGCCATTAGTGTGCAGGAGGCCCGGTGCCCCCGGACTGTGCCCAAGCTCGGCAGCAGCAGCCGTGACATCACCTCAGGCGCTGGCTGCTGGTTATTCAGAGGATAACAGTCCGGCGCAGAGTCCGAGGGCCAGATCGCAGCGCAGGGAACAGGCCGGCAGACGTTAGCTGTGCAGTAACAACAGTCCAGCCAGGCCTCTCCAGCCCATCCCGAGCCGCAGCCAGGGTCCGGCATTTCCAACTGAATAACTCTATAAAATGGACACCTGCCACGAGAAGCCTGCATGCATCACTAGTGCCAGAGTGACGAGCACAATCGCCCAGCAGTCACGGCCAGTTGCCCGCTGATATATCAGATGCGATCTCCGGCGAGGGGTTCAGTGCCCCAGCCAAATGTTAAAGTTATTTGTTCTTGTCATTAAACTAAACTTTATTGTGACCCTCTCCCGCTGTTATTGCACTAGTAGCGATTCTCCCAGACTGGACTTTATCATTGAGGCTGTCTATGAATCTCTGGGGCTTTGCCACCGCACTTCACTGAGCTATAATTCCTTGTTGCCCTTGCAGTCTGCAGACGGCCGGAGAGAGGCGAGGAGGAACTGGACAGAGGGAGAGAGGAGACAGGAATGGAAATGACAGGAGGAAGTATTTTTTTAATTGGCACTTGCTGATTTGCAATTTAATAAACGCTGCCATTATAACACGAGACAGGGATGTGTGGGGTTTGTGTCAATAGCTTATTGACTAAAGTAAAGCTAAAATTAAAAAACAAAGATTAGATATATAGGAAACTTCTTCACTTCTAAATATGTCATAATTAAAATACACAGTTTAGGCCACATCAAGATAAATTTAAATAAAATGGTTCAAATGGTCTCAAGTATCTTGTGTAGAAGTAAAATTAACAAAATTAGAATAATCAAAGGTTAATTCTGAAGGATCTTGATTTATAAATATATTTTAAATATATTTAAATCTTGATATATAAATACCCCCCTTGCTTATTGTTTTAGCTACTGATTAGTTTAGATGCATTTTAAAATGTACGTCCATGTATGTATCTGAACATGTTGACTATGAATATTACTTTATATAAATGGTAAATGGATTGTATGTATATAGAGATTTTCCAGTCTGATTGACCACTCAAAGTCGCATTCATCCGTTCACAGACACATCTTTCACTCCACCATTCATACATTGTTGGAACAGTATCTTGCCCAAGGACAATTCGGACACTGGAGGGGATCGAACCACCCACCACCTGGTCAGTGGACGACACACTCTACCTCCTGAGCCACAGCCACCTCCAATCGTACTGTCTCAGCCAGATTGTGTTGTCCGTATATTGTATTCATTGCTGTATCGGTGTACTTATGCTGTTGACCAGGTTTACTTTGACTCAACAGCGGAATAAAGGACACGAGAATAATCTGTGGCATCGTTTAAAAGAGGACGCAGAGCTTTAGTGTGGTGATCTGAGGTCAGGGCTGCAGGCACCATCACTTTTGATTAACAACAACAGCTTCCGACGAGGTACATCATGTCTATTCTTTCACTTTAATTCTAGCGAGAGAAGAATTTTTGAATATATATTCTCTTCTGTCGGCGCACAACTCGGATCCAAGCCATTAATCAGTAAGCACACAGAGAGCCATTATTATTCTTTTTATTATGGAACTTTACATCAAAGTTTTGGTTTTAATGTTCATGCTGATGTTGAGAAATGGAAAGTATGGATCCTCTTACGGTTGTAATGAAAAGAGTTGTGATCCATGGGTGTTTGCCTTGCCTCAGTGTGCTTTATCGTAGACGATGAGGGCATCCCTCACTAGCTTTACACCATTTTTCTGAATGTTTCATTACTCTCCTATTTTTGCTAAGGTTCCCACCTTCACTGACCCCACATCTGCTGCCCGGAGGAGGCCACTTAAACCCATATTAGGAAGAAATATCTTGCCAAAAGTGTTTGTGGATCATTAAGAGACTGCGACTGTTACAAAAACATTAGCGTTTGTGAGGTACACCGCAGACAAAGGGTGGCTGTTTTTACAGCCTGTGTGTTTTCCGAAGGTTCTTGAAAGAGACAATGCGGTCATAGAAAATATAAACGGCAGATAAACGACGTGACATAAAACTGCAGCCCATGTCCTGTCAAGCTCGGATGGCTTCCGAGCTCAAACTACCTTAATTTTCACCTCCTGTGAATAGCGTTAACATCCTCTTTCTCCTCTGGCATGAAAAAAGGGATATTTTGCTGAGCCTTAATGAGATGGTGTTATGCCTGGTTTATGCCATTTTATGGCCTCACACATAAATGTGTTGAACATTTGACACTATTTGTGCCGGCACTCTGTGTCTCTATTCAGGTGCACGCTTGTCCTTTGTCTAACTCTCTTTACGAACTGCCAGACGTAGCTTGATTACTACATTTTGAGACATGTTTAAGTCCACTGCTGCTCAGGATATTTCTGGACCTGGCAACCTTGAGAACGACCAACTCGTCCCCAAAAATCCCCCTTTTTTCCCAAAGAGGTAAAAAGGGCAAGTTTTTGCTCTTTAAGATGGCGGTACATAACCCGTCCATGGAACATAAACGTGTCTGCCGGTTGGGGAAGATGGATGGAGGCCCAAATGCCTGCCTACATAAAAAGGTCTTTAATCCCTCGTCCAGATCTTCTTCCCAAGGAAGCATGATATTAAAGACAGGAACTGGGCTTGGTAAACGTAATGGATCGGCAGGAAAGTTTAAAAGCACCAAGGGGGTAGGCCATTATGCAAAACAGGGCTCGCACAAGTAATCTGCGCCCTGTCCCTCAGCTGCCAAAGACAAAGAACACATGCAGGGGCCCTGATTACTTCTTAAGAAGCACCGCCATGATGGATTCTGGTATTTTGATTGTTAATATGTTTGAATGAAAATTATTTATACATTTCTGTGGGGTTGAGCGCCTCTCCCTGTGATTACTGCCTCTGAAAATGAGAGCGGAGGAGCAGGAAATTTCCATGTCACAGAGGCCTGATGTATACTCAGATTATGGGCTGATTGCAGCTCAGATGAGCACCGCGTGGAATCGTTTGCCTGCGCCTGTGACAACTCCCCGTCCCTGACAAGGCCTCTTAGTTTTTCCGGTTATTGATGCATCCTGCATAAATGCAATCCGTTGATGGCGTCTGCCGCCGGGGGAATGTAGGTATGAAGGGCGGCTGCGAGCGCGTGTGTGCGGAAACGAAGTGTTTAATACACTCAAGAGGCAGGGAGGCGAGCAGCGGAGGAGAGCCTCCTGGATGTTTCTTACACCGCTGTCGTGCAGGGGAGCAGATCAGGAGTGCGAGCCGGGTTTGAGGTGGAATCTGCATGTGCGATGATGATACCTCAACGGACATTTATCTCTCCGCGCTAGTTCAATGGGGATGAAAGGGAAAGCGGGATGTGGAGGAGAGGAGCCAAAACGACCAGAGGGATTTGTAACGAGGGAACATGAAGGAGGTCGTTGAAGGAGGGAGGTGTGTAACAGGGAGGAACATGTACTTTATACACACACTGGTACTACCACACTGGTGAGGACTTCAAATACACCACATGGCTCCGTGTCAGTGCTGTAATGTAACTAGGTACATTTACTCAGTTACATATTTGAGGTTATTATGTTATCATAATTAATTTTCAGAGATTTGTGATATTATTATGTTGTGGTACTGGTTCATGACTTTTTGGGGTTTGTGACCCTGAGGTAACGTCTGCAAAGTAATGACGGATTCAGCCAGTCTTTATTATTAATCTAATCCGGGGTCTTGAGGAAATACATTTATCAAGTAATTGCTTTTTTTCTGCTTTCCTCTTCTGTTAATCATCTCAAGGCCCCACACATTTATTTGGTTGCACCTTACATGGGTCCTGACTCCCCTGGGTTGGGAACCAGGTGATTTAACTACACAGCGAGACATGTAGAAGTTAGATTAATACTCAGAGTATCACTAAAAGGAATAATTTTTCATTTTAAAATACTTTCACTTGTGATGTTTTAAGTACATTTCGCTAATAATACTAGGATACGTCAGCGAGACATAAGAACTGGACCCGCATCACTAATCCTGTAGCTCCATGGATAAGCTGATCCAGAGATATGAGCATAAATCCCCGTGATGATTGTGAGCTCTCATGTAATTACAGGAGTAAAGTTGAGTGGCACAGCCCGAATACTAAAACACAAAATATTAGATATTTAATCAAGTTAAACTTTGCAAATTTGCTACTGAGTATGTTTACTCACTCTAAACTGTTACAAAACAAAAGCATCATTCCAATATTTCAAAGTAATTCTTTAACTTTTGGAAGATGAAAGACTCAACCACTCGACAGTAGCGAGGGCCTCCGATATCCGCCTCCGAGCTGCGATGCATAAAAATGATTGATAGATCCACTTACAGCACAACAATCCCCCGAGAACAATTACCACCGCGTTGGTAATCCTGCAATCATGGCACTTGATCACGGCGAATCCAACTCCTCCATCGTGTGTTTGGACGATATTCAAGAGAAACTTTTGGCTCTTTCTCTGCCGAGGGAAGACTAATGAAAATATTTCGGTCGCCAACTTTTTGGGCCAATGAGAGCCCAGCCGGCGAGGAAGCCCTCTTGCATATAGATAGTGGAACGGTGCCACTTTGCAGTAAAATGGAACAAGCATTATACGAAGAAACAAATTCCAACCCCACCCCCCCCCTTTTAAACACACACACACACACACACACACATATTCATGCATGTACACATTTAGTCAGCGCCCGCAGGCATAGGTTCGCTTATCCCCATCTCTGTCTGTCTTTTTGTGGCCTGATTTGAATACGAGCCTTGTTTTATGGAGGAAGGTAATTGGAAGCCGGTGATTTACTGCAGTGTATACAGGGACTGCATCCAACAAAATATCTGGAAGCAGGGAATAATCACTTTCTAGCCCGCTGCTGCATTTATCTGGACACAGGTATATTTTAACCACCGGGTGTTGACAGTGTTGACTATTAGCCGGCAAATAAATTATTCAGCACTTACAAGAGAGAGGAGGGGAAAAAATGGGGAGAGATCTCCTTAGAACAGGACAAAGCAGGATGTAGTGGATGTCATTTTTTTTCTTCAATTACAAAAGGCAAATATTTATTATTTATAAGTACTTGCCTTGTATGGGCTTAAATGTTATTTATGAACCTGTTGCATAGTGATTTCCAATGTAACTCATTATTTTTAGCTGGAGGGTGTTGTAAAGGAGCAAGGATATATTTAATGACACTCTGCTAGTCGGTGCAATTACACTGTAATCATTATGTAAAATGTCCTATTAATTAAACCAATTTCTGCTCGGGGAACATTCTTTTCTGCAGGGCCTCATCCCTCAGCCGCCGCCGCCGCCGCCGTTGCCGCCGCCGCCTGTTTTTCACGAGGGCCCCTATTATGTTGTGACTTCACTGCATACATATTTATAAAAGAGATTTTCATTATCCGCAAGATTTGCAGCCACTTTTCGGATTAATGAATAGAGCATGCCACAGAAGTTTGAAAGGCAACTAGGTTTCTTCCTAATCATGCAATGTTTTGGACTTTTGGCTCATTGCTGCAGGGCTGTGCACATTTATAACTTGAGAATTAGCCGCTGTTTTTCTGAGATGAGAAAAAGCATCGAGTTAAATATTGGCTCCTGTTTCAATAATATTTCACGTTTACAGGATGGGATGCTCAATAAAAGTGTTAGAGAGCAGGGTTGACTTGGAGAAGACTTATCAATGCCTTTGTATGTTGAAGACGTTTTGAAATCAGGAACATGTCCGGACCCAAATCTTTTTCTTCCTCATACGATGAACACAACAGGAGATTGTCCGGGTCAGACGCGCTCTCAACAACAGGGTCATCTCCGGAGCATTCAGGTGAAGGGCGGCGTCTGGGTAGAGCGTGCAGGAGGCAGGACACGACTTTTATCCTGAGACATTTGTATTCTTATTGGTTTATTTTCAGCTTTATGTCCATCGTGTGTTTTAGAGACATTTTCCTGTTGACAACTGACAAGAAAAACTCCGGAGAATGTCCAGAGCAACTGACTTAGACATCTGTGCTCTCACATAAACCCCCTCTGGATAATTTCAGGGGAATATCCGGATTCGAGTGCATGTCTGAAAGCAAATACATTCAAAAGAGACGGAGAATTGCTAACATTAGCTTAAATGCAGCTGAATAGCACAAATGGTGAAATCTTTCATATTATTTAAAATGCAAGAGGCTAAGCAGAATTCAGAATTTGTCTCCCTTTAAGAAAATGTTGGTGCTAGCAATCAGGGCAGGACGGAGCGGTTGACCCGCCTGGCTCTCGATCTGCTGTCCTGGCAGTCCTAATGTTGCTGTCGTGACCGGGGGGTCATTGGCACTTCCAATGCTCTTCAGACACAATCTGTTTTCTTTACTTCTTGGCACAAAGGAAACGATTAAGAAAACAATTCAATAGAGAGCGAGAGCACGCGCACATCTACATTGCAAATGGAGAGTTTGCTATTCAGAGAGCATCAGTTGGGAGAGAGGCCGTCTGCGAGGCGTGAGCTCTTATTACAAGAGTCCGCTTCAGAATGCAATGATCAAACCATGATGTTGAGGGAAACGTGTTGAGATACTGAACAGATAATCAACAGAACAGAATCAGGGCAGTAATTGATCTCATCACATGAGGCACGATGATATTGTTTTTAACAGACGACATAATCAGCAGGAGCCATATTATTTATAGCTGTTTTCAGACAAAACAGTCCAATGTGGCTTTCAAATATGAAGAACCATAACAAGTAAGACACGTTCATAACAACAGGCACCTTTAGGCGAGTGTTGGCATTTGGGTGGATCGTGCATGAGGCAGAAGATGATGCATAAATTCTGAGGGAGAAATCGAATAGACACAGACGTCGGCTCATGAAACTTTTTTCCAAGTTGATGTTTCTCCGTGCATGCAGGCAGCTCTCTTTCATCCTGAGACATTTATATTATTTTTGTTGTTTCCAGTTCTGTGTCCATCGTGTGTTCTATCATCGTGTATCATCGTGTATCATCGTGTATCATCGAACGTGTGTTCTCACATGTGCATGTCTGAAAGCAGCTTGTTTCAAATGTAAAGTGGGCTTAATGCAGCATGTCTGTGTGGATCTGCAGCTGTGACAAAGATCGCACTTGTCATTCATAAACTATTTCCATAACAATATAAGAGACCAAATCTCTGCCGAGGCTGTGGAGGCTGCAGAGGCCTGAGCAGATGGCAACAACATCTCCACTCATAACTCTCCTACTGCTGATCTTTTCCCATGCAGCTCGCCACGTGTCATGGGTCCATTCATAAAGTTGTTACAGATGACTATCTCAGCGTGTCAACCACGTTTGGTAACAGACAAAGCCGGGAGCACAATGGTGCAGCTCTTATCAGAGGAGAGGTCTAAAGCTCCTTGCAGGAGCGTGACCAAAGTGCTGACGTTTTTTGAGCGGCTTATAAAGACGAGTTGTTAAAGTCAAGACACCTGCTGCTTAAGAGGACGAGTGGAAGATGATGATGAGGATTTGAAAAGAAACAGAATAATGAGGTGTGGTTGCAGATGATAGATGTGGAGACGGAGTTGTGAGGTTGAGATGAGTCATTTTTTTTTGGGCACCATTGGTTCCAGAAGTCAAAGTCGATGTTGCAGCAGAATCCAAAGTGTTTCGGTTCACGAGTCCATGTGAATGATTAATAAATCATTTGTTAAACATAATTACCTGTGTCCAGAAATATTTCAGGTGAGAAGTTGATTTCAACTCAAGGTGTAATATCTGAGCCTAAAACTGTATTTTGTGAATATCTGACCACAGCAGGTAACTAAACATTACAGAGTTGAGAAAACGAATGATAAAAGTAAAGATTCGTTCTGGGACAATTCTGTTTTGTTGCTTGTTGCCTCCATAGCAACAGCAGCCGAGCCTTACAAATAAGTTATTAGAAATAATGCTGAAATGATTTCTTGGGATCACGACAACAACATACACATCTGTTAAGTTATCCAGAAGATCCATGATCACAAGCTTTGAATATGTCAAAAGTTCTTTAGGTTTCCTTCACACTTTTGTTTTAATCAACTTTTTGGTGACTTTTCAACCTTTTCTGAATTCAGGGTATTTTTCATGCACAAATTAGAAGTGCACACACTATATTAAGATATGGACATAAACACACTTACTGGTTGTATTGGTTAAAGGCAAATTTGAAATGAGAAAAAAGCTCTTCCACAACCAGTGGCTCCTTACTTCACAACTTCCATCATGAAACTTAATATCTCAATGAAATTAAAAGCCTCACAAAGCAAATGCACTTAATGATGGAAGTTTATTTATCTTCTTAAAGACACTGATTCCAGTGCAAGCATGAATTCAAAACACAACCCAGACATACAGGGACACAATCAGATCCAAGAAGTTAAGATGATCATCACCCGGGCGAGAGGTGGCGACACACGATTCTTATCGCAGGTATGAATTACAATATTTATGCAGCGTGCTGTATTCGGGGGCCGGCAGACGGATGGCGGCGTGGCGTTCAATCCATTACTTTGTGGTGGGGTGTCAAATTAGGCCGCTTCATTAATACACTATCCACAAGCGAGGAGGAGAGGAAGAGGAGAGAATGAAAATGGAGGAGGAAAAAAAGAGCTGAGTCGGTGGAGGAGGAGTCGGAGGAGGTGGGGGGGGGGGCAACTGTACATCGGGGAGAGATTATTATTATTCCCTCTCTCTCCGAGATGAGAGCAAATTATAAGAACATACACCTTCTTCATCTGTTTGGATAAGTGGGGGGCCGGCGGCTGATGGATGACTGTGTTTACAAATGAGGGTGATAATGTTAAGCAGAGGAGCAAGACATGCATTTCCCACCAATAAGGCTGTGGCTGGTCACACACACACACACACAGACACACACACACACACACACACACACACACACACACACACACACACACACACACACAGACACACACACACACACACACACACACACACACACACACACACACACACACACACACACACAGACACACACACACACACACACAAACACACACACACACACACACACACAATGAAGAGGCAGACTGATGATAAGAGTCCCTTGGCTACCGGATTAGGCAATCTTCCCAACAGCCAGCAGATTGATAGAGTCACTCCTCACAGACGCAATTGTAACGGGGAGGAATAAAGTTTGGCCTGCTGGTATCATCTGTGCTTACTGCCGGCTTGGTATGAATCTCTTGAGGAAGGATGACCCGTGAGGAAGACGAGGCACAGCAGGTTTATCTTTTGTTTCCCTTCGTGTCTGTGCAGCGGTGAAGGGCCACAACGCTGCAGAACACTGTCATGTCAACCAGGAGGATGTCACATAAATATAATATTATTAAAAAAATAATGTATTCATTGATGAGTGGGAATGAAAATTAATTTCCGTTCTTCTGATGATGCCTCTGCAGTGTTTTTCTGTTTCAATGCTCGACAGATAATGTATATAAAACATATTTCACTAATAATTGTAATAATTTTCATAGAAAAACATTAACGTTGAGTATTTTTTGTTAGTCTTGTGTGATATTACATAAATTAACTTTTTGGGGTTTTTGATCGTTGCCTGGACAAAGGTTAATTAAAGGTTAAACCCTTTCTTTCTGATTTCTGATGTTTCATAGACTCACTGATGAAATAACTGCCAGATTCCCTGATCATGGAAATAGCCATTAGCTGCCTCTTTTATTTTGTTATTTTACGTAACGTAAATATAATATTCTGAAGAATAGTCAAATGGAAATCAATGTCTTGTTCGCCTCTTTGAATAATAACTGTACACTGTATGTTGGAATATGGAAAATATGACGATCTGAGAAGAAGCAATTCATTATTTTCTGTCAGTTAAGAATATTTGTTTTGGGAGTAAATTTTAATTATGAAATGAGGTGATAATAATAAATAATATTGTGTCATTACTGAGTTTTTTGACTATGGAAGTAACCTGACTTAATCAGAAATAAACACAATTTAATAATAATAATAATTTCAGTTTGGCCTTTGTTGACTTCTACTACTTCTCATACTTCATGTATCTACACACATCTGTATTTACCATCTGAAATATCTATTTATAAAATCTGAAATATTCCTGTGACATTTGATTTGGTTTCACTCGTGGAAAAACAACTTTTACCACCACAGATTGTACATCTGTTCACGTGTCGCAGCTGAACAAATAGTGCCGATAGTTTAATCCACCCCCCCCGACTCCCCACCCGGCTGAAATGAATGAGCGGTCCGAGTCAGTCAAGAGCAATCGCATGGCGGAGGGAGAGGTTAAACGTCTGCATTAGAATGTGTTTGCCCCCCCCACCCCCCCCTCAGAGCATGTTAAAGAGCCCCTTCTCTCAGGATCCCTCATAATTCCACGGGGGCGGGGGGGGCCTAGCCATGTCATCTTTCTCCGGGTGTCACCGGGAAATAGACTGATGAATCACTTGGTGATGTCACCGCGGTGGACTGGTGACAATCAGCGAAATGATGGTGTCTGCCTGCCTACACACATCTGTAATTGATCGCCCGAACCCCAAACACTCGCCTCTCTCCACTAGCTATGATGGAACATTGGATTGAAATCACTCCGGATGAGGTGGGGTCCGGGCCATTTGTTATTTACTTCAAGCTCGCTCCCCCCCCCCTCCTCCAACCCTCTCTTTCTCTATCCCCCCAAACCCCCTTACTAGCACCGCCACCCTCTCATCCCCCCCCAACACCCCCCTGCATGCCGACAGAATTTTTTGCCACGAGAACACATTATGGTAATCAGACAGTATGTGTGTATAGGAATCAATCAACGGAAAAGCCCATCGCGAGAGTTATGACACGGCAAAGTCTGTTTGTAACTTTTGATTAATGGGGAGATCGGCTCTGTTTTTCTGGGCGGATGGGGACGACCTGCAGGACCGGGGGCGGGTTTTTCCGACGAGGATTGGCGCTCGCCCCTTTTTCACCAACCTCTGTTTGGATGGGTTTTTTAAGGGAGAGACGGAGGAGGGAGGGGCGGGGGTTGCACCAAATATGGCGAACAAGGCTTGAACCCATTTTCCTGACAATGTATGGCGGCGCGGAGGTGATGGATGCCAGCTCAGATACGTCTCATCAGCATTAACGCCACCTTGGCACTGCCTCCCTCTGCCTCTCGCTCTCCCCGCGCGCCTGCCTGATTTATAAAGTTGTTATGGCAATTCACTCTAATGTTATTTCCTGCCACATAAATACATATATCTCAGGCAGGTATTATAAGGTTGGTAATGGAGGAGCATCGGGGACGGCTCCGGGGATCCTTTCAGGATGTTTGGCAGGATGTTATTGGTTGCACCGAGGGGGAAAACTCACATTAGCATTAATCCTCAAGGTGCAAGATAAAAGACTGCGGAGACTGTTTTATTTTCATCAGACAGGCTTTTGTTTTAGCCTCTGCGTGCTCCTTCTGCTAAAATGATCACGCTTTGAGTTTATGTTTTTTACCCTTTCAGAGCCACAGCAGTCTGACATCGGTACGGGTCTGTTGTGTGTAATCTGAGGACATTTTAAAAGCATATTTGTGGCTTTTTTTAGATAAAGACAATGGGGAGAGGCAGGAAATGTAGGTGAGAAAAGGGGAACGACATTCAGTAAATGTTGTCGCTGGGGTGTTTCTGATAGTTGAGACAGATCTTGAGCGCTGGCAGTAGAGGAAGGATCTGATGTGCAACATTTCGGGGCCATTTTCAGACAGGGACACACAGGACAGTTTGGTGCTGACATTCTCCAGAGTTTGACTTTCACATATGAACAACAGAGCAGGAGACACCGTTTGGTCAGACGCGTTCACAACCACAGGACAATTGCGTTGTGGACATCGTGTTTTTGTTCACAGCACATTAACCCTGGCCTGTACCACCCAAAGATCTCATTGTCTTTCCAAGTTGACAACTTCCTGTCCGTCACATGCTAGAAACACACTTGTTAAATCTCACGTGGGCTCACCCAGACATTTTACAAGGGGGCTGGTAGGAAAACATAAGAGAATATCTGAAGCAACTGATTGAAATGTAGAAGCAACACAGTAAGTTTCTGCCTCAACTGAAAGTAGGAATGTGGTGGTTTCTGCTCCTGCTCAGCTCCTTAAACCTCTGAAGACGCCCCTAACAAGAAGACACCATTAATGCATTAATACTTCACATAATACAATTTTTTTATGAGCACACTGCCCACAGAGGCCTGCAGTTTCTAAGCACCCGCTCTTCTCCCTGTCCACACAAACACAACACTCATCCATCACCCTTCTGTAACTTCTGCAGACATTTAGGTTTTGCAAATCCAAGGGGCAAATTGTTTGTGGAATCTCCATTTTGCCCTTTTCTAATGTTGTCATTAGCAATCAGCTCACTGGGAAAACAGGGCCGCAAGAGGTAGAGGAAAATCATTTGAACCTTCGGCCCCGCCATGGATTCGCTGCCGCCGAGGGGGGTCAGGGGTGCCGGTCAGGGTGACAGCTTGGGTCAATACTCGGGAGCGGGTAGAGGATGGAGGCAGGGGGGGGGGGAGAGCCACAGAGAGGAGTTAGAGCGGGTCGCCCTCCCGGATCAGCCGGCTTTAACTTGAAGTCTGCAGAATGTTGAGGAGATGAGGAGTGTGTGTGTGTGTGTGTGTGTGGGTGGGTGGGGGGGTATGAGTGATAGTTGCTGACGGTGCCAGCTCAAGCCAGTAGTTTTCTCTCTCACACACACACACACACACAAGCTAATGAGAGGTGGAGTGGAGGTATTGAAAGGTGTGACGGCCTTGTCAAGGAGTGTCCCCCCGTCCCCCTGTCCCCTGCTGCCAACATGCCCCCCCGCCCCCTCCACCACTCAGAGGGCATGGCACACCACACGAGACTGACACCTGAAATATTGAGCTATCGATGCACTGTCTCGACGCGACAGCATGTGTGTGACAGCGTGTGTGCGTCATCGTACGAGTGAGGGAGCCGTCGATATGGAGCCCGTGCAACGTAACACATGTGTTTATGTGTGTGTCTATGACTTGGGGTGTCACTACACGTGTGATGGAGTTATTGATACTTCGCACTTGGACTCAAACTACTCATCGATTCCTGGGGACATGACACCTGCATGCAAGTCGGGTGAAAGCGTCGCGCTTCAGAAACGCGACGGACAGGTTTGCTGGCAGATTCTAAAGTTTTCAGCAAAGACATCCAAGGACTTCGAAAGATGTATCTTCCATTATCATTATGGGCTAATTTGATATGTACACCACTGATGACATTTAGATGTTTAGGTTTATGTGTGTGGGCAAAGAAAAATTAACAAAAGAAGAAGGGAGAAGAAAAGGTGCCGGTGGGTAATTGAAAAATACAGAGGTATGATGTCAGGTATGGATGTGAAATATAAAGACATTTTTTTTGGCAGGCCTATTTCAGCCAGACAGTAGGGGGCTATTTGGAATGGAGGAAAGTAATAACCTCCATTTGTTCCCTCTAGTCCCTCGGCTTATGAAAAACGCCTTTACAACTTGCTTTGCCTTAACAGGGTTTTCTGGGGGATTTTGAAGTTTGGCAACTTGTCACTCGGATTGGAGCCGGTGGAAATATGATGTTCGGGTCATGGCTTTCTCTGCTAGTTCAATATGTTGCCGTGTGATTGAGGTTGGGTTGGCGAACAGGATTTGGGCTATTAATAAAGCCCGAGGTGGTCCTGGGGCCAGTACATACATATCAGACTGCTATTGTCAAAGAAAAAGACTGCAGCCTTTGTTAAATAAAGCACAAAATAGCAGACTTTCTGATGATTTACCATTCTTTTAAAAAAGATTGAAGAAATTGGACTTGGAGACCACAGCCGGGTCTGTGTTACGTGTTATTCCACATTCTGCTCTGATGCTCCCCGAGCCCCCGGAGAGCTCGGTCAGCCGGTGAGCTCCTCCGCTCCCCCTGTCTCCATCACTATCAATTGTCTTTGAACAGCTCCGATCATCACCTCAATTATCCGTTGTCCTGCCCACCTGATGGGTTTTTTGCCAACTATAACTTCTCTGTGGATGGACAGGGAATAATGACAGCTGAGGCCTGAGCCCGGAGCCGACTGGAATACAAAGCGACTGAATGGATGTAGATGTGGCTGTAAAATTCGTCCACTTAAGCACATACACTTAATGATGTTAAAAAAAAACTAAAAAAAAACAGTTAAGAAAGACGCACACAAAACGTGTGAAAATATGTGTTCGGCACAAACGGCTGCACACACACAAGAGATCTCCACAGATGTTGATGCAAGCGTGCACACACAAAACCCGATCCCACCGCCTCCTGTAGAAAAGCCATTTACTGACCGACCGCCGAGGTGTCAAGCTCCAAAGTGAATCTAAGAACGTGCTTGATGTGTTCTCTCTCTTTCTGTCTCTCTCGCTCTCTCCGAAGGCTGAGAGAAACTCATTTACCCGACAAATCCAAATACATGAGCAGAGTGGGAAAATGTATTCATACCACAGGTGATCTTATTACGGGCGCGGTAAACTGAGCAATGAGAACATCATCCACTGCAAATGACATCTAAACACATATCGACGAAGGGAAGAGGGAAAAAAAAAAAAAAAAGTAATATCATCTGCATAATCAGAGGAAAGCCGTCGTCTGGGAAATGGAATGAATCTGAAAGTTCAGTGCCGGAGCATTGTGCTATTTATGCGTGACAGTGATTCGATTTAAAGTCAGCGAAAAAAATCTACGTGTTGTTGGTGCATGGGAAATAGGTGTGCCATGGCTGCTTTAGCTATTAGCCAGGAAAAAAATTTATTTATATATATATAAACATGTATTGTTATCATGTAAGTGTGTTGGTGTGAGACGAGGCATCGGGACTGACATATAATCGCAATCCAATAAAGCACACAAGCACATCAAATGCAATAATTACACTATTATATTCTACGATGTTTACACAATCACGTGTTGACTCTCAGCTGATATATCTTTTTTTGCTGAAGCTCTGCCCTGAAACCTTATTCTCCATCTGACCAACATCAACACTTTTCATCGTTATAATTTATTAATCTCATCCTCTAGCCACTCATCTAGATAATTACCTCGACCACGGAGGTTATGGTTTCATTGCTATTTGATCGTCTGTTCGCAGGATTATGTAAAAAAACTGCAGAACCGATTTTCTTGAAACTTGGTGGGAGGGGGGGGGGGGGGGACGGGCCAAAGAGGAACTCATTAACATCTGGAGCATATTTCATTAAGGGGGGCGGATTCAGGATTTCTTAAAATGTACCTAACATTGTGAGAGGATTTCACAAGAGCTATATATAATAATATATAAGTGTATTGTTCGAGGAAATACAGTAAAAGTAATATAAACATATGAAATATTTGGTGTATAATGACATTCTCCTCACCTGGTAATATGCACCGAGATTCTCTGTAAAACTCTGCTCATGATGGAAATGATTATTCTGCATTGACTCAGGACCATCCAGCCAGATAGCCCGGCCATTAGCATTTTCCTCTTTGTTCCCATCTATAAACATTTTTGTTGTCCTGAAGGGTCATCTCTGTATTCTTCCACGTCTCCCTTCCTTTTCGTAATGAATGAGTGTAATTACCAGGCCTGATTGGTTGGAAGGTCATTGGGAATCCTGTAATTTTTCACTTATGTTAAACCGGTGTTTGTGATGAATGTACCCAACCTTTCTGCATCCCTCCTTAGATTACTCTAGGCATAGAAATGCATCCACAAATTAAGCTGTTCATTGAGCACTGCTTCCTTGCCTGGCCATGAGTACGTTTATACAGATAAACAAATGAAAAGAGCTGGTGCGCTGGTTTTTAATGCCTGGCCAGACGAGCTATGTTGTGTTTTATTATCTCTTTTTTTTGTTGTTGTATTATTTGCATTCATCGCATCCAAATGGGCGTGTTGATGACATTTCTAACATGTGATGGAATGCAAAACTGAAACCAATAAAAAGACGACAAGTATAAAAACAGAAGAAGATGCAGACGAAGACGTCAAAGTGGAAATGCAATGAGATTTGAGGGGTTTGTAGCGATAAGCTCCGTCGCCGAAAATGTGTACGTCTATCCTGCCTCTAGCAACAGGCACCTGAGGGCTCCAGACATTATCCAGGACCATCTCCTTCTGCGTTCTCCATATGTGAAAGGTACTTTCCAGCTCTTCAAACAAAACTCAGAACAAACTACAGAAACACAATTTCACCCTCCATCTCTACTCCTTCCTTTTCTCTTCAGTCTCTCATTAACAACTCGCTCCTTGGCTCTTCACTTCTTTCTCGTTTTTCCCTTTCCAAGCAAGATAATACATTTTTTTTCCCCCAGACCTTAAACCCACCGGCTCCATCTCTCTTACTTCATTTTCTAAACTTTTCTTCCCGTCTCTGGGCCGATAATCGCCGTGTTTGGTTGAGGTTTCTCTTCTGTCGGTTGAATTAGGGGCCTGTCAGAGATGGTTCTGCTGCAGGGCGCTGGCAGCTGCCCCGCTCACTCCACGGCTTATCAGCCTCACATTCAGCTGTCCATGAAGGAGGGATGGAAGGACGGAGGGATCATTGGACAGAGAGAGAGAGAGCGATTGAGAGAGATCGGGCTTCAGAGGGGCCAAAGGATGGAGGGATGTAGTGATCAAGAAGATGGCAACATCTAGAACCCATCCCTCTTTCTTGGGGAGGGAGTGAAGAGGTAAAGCTGAAGAATGGATGGATGGAGTAGACGAGTGCAAGCGTTCAGGGGCCCCGTGGCCAAAAGCCAGGCAGTGAGTCAGCGGACGAGCACAGAGGCTATACTCTTGTTGTCTTCCTCTCTTTCTCTTCCCTCATTTCTTTCTCTCCTCTCGTTTCTCCTACAATTGCCTTCCAGGTGGACTCCTCCTGGGCTTCTTCCTCCCTCTCCTTCTCCCCTCTCTCTCTCTCTTCACTCTCTCTTTTCCTCCACAATCAGCCGGCTGACAGGCGGACTGGGGCTATGATGGACGATGCCCTCTCCGAGTCCGACAACATTTTCTCTCAGTCCCTGAAGCAGGATCGGGCAGCATCAGAGGTAGGCCGGCGCTGGCCTCTTTCAGTGTTTGTGAGGTCCAATTGCTGTGTTCAGTCACCCCTCTCACGACCCCCATATCAGCGGCGCTGGGCTTGTGCAAACTGGAGCTGACCACACGGCCCTGCCTTCTCAAAATCTGCACACCGGCCGTGCCACGGCGAGCGGACAACATTTAACCACATTTCAACTCTGTGACTTTTCTCTCTTTCTCTCTGTCACATGGAGCCAAATAGAAAAATGAGATTGTAAACAGAGGGAAAACTTAAATATAAGGACATCCAGACCTGTCAGGGAGCAAGACTTCCTCCTTTCATTTGACAATTCACAGTATATACTTCTTATTTTATATGCACACGTGTTTTTTCCTTTAAATATATATATATTTATATTGCCAGATTCTCCTTTTTAAACACAAATAAAATTACGTTGAATTCACAAGCACCTTAATCATTAATCATAAAAATTAAGAAAACAAATCTTTGGATATGTTTGGAAAATTGAAATCTCATCTCACTCCAAGGTTTCCTGCAGCATGAAGGCAAGAAAACAAAAAAACAGCAACAACTTAATTCAATCTCATTAATTTGATAATGTTTAATCAATGAGCCCGGCTGTGTTAAAAGGTCTAGTTCAAACATTGATTACCGTCTTTCAATTCTTCCTCAACAATAAGCCAGGGGGGAGGAGGCAACTTATCATTATCGGCCTTAAGATTCTTTAATCTGCGCCTCCCGTGTTGTCTTCATAGTGAAAAAAAGACTTATTATAGCTAGAATATCGAGTTTACTCCTCCGCACATACACACACAGTGTTGGTACACCCCCCCCCCCCCCCCCCCCCCCCAGCCGCCGCCTCCTCTGCCCCGACCGCCCCCAGCCCCCGTCCTTAATCCAATTTGTTCAGTCCCCTTGTCGACTGCTGGCACAAAATTAAAGGCCTGCTCCCACAAAAACACCTCACATTTCCAAGGTATTGGCCGCGCTGCAGGACTAGAAACTTCATTTATTCTGGCTAACTTCTCAATTATCTTCCCAGTAGTGGAGACGTGTAAAAAGTGCAAAAATCAATAGGATTCCATTCCCCTCGTATTGGAAAGGGGGAAATTAATGAGATAGGACACTCTCTTAATCAGAAATAAATGTTTTAATTCAGATAATGACATAGTTTTCCCTTGCAGAAGGATGACAAATGCCGAGGTGCAGCGGGGCCCCACCAAGAAGCCATTTCAATTTTATTGTAAATATAAAAGGTATTGATCTGCGAGATGTACAAACCCTATTGCTTACAAAAGCCATTCAGGGGGACTGGGAAAACTATTAAGCGGCGGGTCAGAAATCAATAAACAACACTAAGAGGTGGCTGTGCCTGCCCTCGCTGGCAGATCTCTGGAAAGCCAAATGGCAGAGTTAGTGACAGGCGGCTCGGCGGCGGAGCAATGTTGAGGATGATAGGGTCAGCTGGTTAATGTGGCGAGGGCCCTGACAGGTCGGCAGCCCACCTCAGAGCTGGAGGCCTGACAAGCTGCCATTTAAACAGACACTGACTCATCAGCCTGTCGCTACAGTTAGTGTTTCACTGCGGTGGGCCGCGGCTGACAGGAGCCATTCTGCTCCTTCTCTCTTTCACCCTCTCTCCTTTACTTGTTTTTTTATCTCCACTCATCTTTATTTTCATCCTCATCTTTGTTGTGTACTCATTTTTATTTTTTATCTTTATATTGCTTTGCATCCACTTTAAGAGGCAGCCGGCTGTACTAACATATGCATGATGTACTAATGTTGGACTAAACCACTGGGAGGAAAAACAAGCTGTTTGGATCTAGCCCTGGTTTAAATGCACTGACAGCTGACAGTGCTGTCGCGTCTGAACACATGTATTATATCAAAAGCTGAGATTCGTCTCCCTTTCCCATATTTCTTGTTTTTTTTTTCTCTCTTCTAAAATGACAAAAATAAAACAAACCTGCGGCGTGAACCATCTATTCTGAAGCCGACACTGTGACAGCACATTTACACCTATTC